>NW_015386847.1:300456-371764 GCF_001527695.2 Protobothrops mucrosquamatus | reverse complement strand
TGGGAGGTTATTATATATGCAATATCATACTGAGTTTGGAAGGAAAGAGGAAGGATGAAGAAGGAACGGCCCCAGCTTTGCACCGGTAGCAGTTGTTCTACCACATGACTACAGTCGGTGTGCATTTGGGCACAGCTGTGCCCACTTAGCACTGCTACTGGGTGTGTTGCTCTGACAAGCGTGCCCGAGAGATCTTGGTAGCTCTGAAGCTGGATGGCTTCATAGGGTAGAAGGGTAACACGCAGCTTGCTGCCTGCAGAATAAATGAGGTCTTGGAATCTCACACTTCCCTTGAGATGGATCTCTACATCAGTGCTCTTATGCCATGCAATGACAGAGAACTCTCTGTACGTTTTGGAGATGTCTCCCAAAGGTGTGAGAACATAATACATCATTCCTAGATTCTGGATAGAATAGACAGCTGTGGTGTCAACTGAATTTTTCTTTGAGCTCAAGGCCATGACAGAGATATTTTGATTGGCTGTCACCAAGACAGTGTGGCAGGATTTAACGGTGCCAACCATCTCTACATAAGTAGGGAGCTTCACTACCACGGTCTCTCCTGGGGGAAGCGAGAACTCTTTCTGGAAGGTGGATTTATAGACTAAGACGTTAACAGTAGTGAGGGGAAACTCCCCAGTGATGATAAGCTGAAATTCAGCCTCTGAATAGTCTAACTGGTAATTTTGCATGAAGGCTGTGATGAATTCCTGGCCGACAGGCGCTACAGCATGGAGATCTACAAGGAAGGGAAAACACAGAAAAATAAGGGCCAGGAAACAAAGCAACATATATGAAGGTTTGCATAACCTGAAATGTCCTTTCATCGAATGGGATCATACCACATGCTTAACCATATCAGGGAAAAACCCTCCCTTTACACAATTTCTAAAAGTTTGCTTAACGCTAACCATTGTAACTGCAGGGAGGGGCAGACTTTGTTATGTGAACCCACCCCATTTAGTTTTCTGATGGTTCAAGGTTCCATACAAACCTCCAACATGAGTTAATTCAGTAACCCGATTGAGTTTAGTCTCTGAATACAGACTTTGTAAAATCCTAGAGAACGACAAAATGGCCTGCTGCAGGGGTATCCAATTTTGGCAACTGGTGGACTTCAACTCCCAGAATTCCCCAGTCAGCTATGGCTGGTTGGAATATTCTGGGAATTAAAGTCCTCAATACTTAAAGTTGCCAAGGTTGGATGCCCTTGGCCTACGGTAGACTCCCCACTATCTGGGGTGTAAATTAGTCCCATCACCCCAAAAGCTATCACAGATTTATAATAATGATATGACAGAACATGAGGAACAATTACAGCAACTACATTTAACTCAAATTTAATCAAGTGAGATTTTGTTCTATTTTTCATCCATTTCTTCAGCCAGGACATGTGTACCTTCTGAAATGCGACCCCTGTTATGTTCTTTGATATCCTCATGAGTCAAAACAGATTTGACATTCCTGGCTTAAGATTGGTGTTTTCAAGCTGTTACATGGCCACTAGTGCCAAAACTGGATAAATAGTCCTCAGATTGCTGTTTTAACTAGTTCTTAACATGGGTTTCTAATAATAATAATAGTTAAATTGATATGTCACTGACTCTGGGCAGCTTACACATTTTGTAAATGTTGTTATGTCTCATCTTTTAGCCTCTTCTTATAACTGACATCTGCAGGTGAACAGCCTGGAGGATTTTGTGTGCAAAAGGACACATATCCATTTCGTAAATCTCTCTAAACTAAGTAATTCTGGGAAAAGAGTAATCATTTCTGTTCCACGGTGATCTTTTCACATGAACATGACAGAGAAGCCGTTTAAGGTGTGTTTGCTATCAGCTCAGGAAATTGGATACAGAATAATATGTCTAAGCTACTGAAAGACAGATTTCTGTTGAATGTCTAAAGTAACATTCCTGAGTGGTTTTACAGAGGAATTAATTACTAAGAAGATTTGATGGGCTTCTCTCTACCAGATGCATTCGTACAGAGGCCAAACTGCCATCTATTTGGGGTGCTTTAATTCCAATCTTTTGCACAAAGCAGGGTTGACTCAGCGACCTCAGTCTTTATTTCTACAAATCAACAGGCACTCTTGACACATTTATGAGCGATCCACAATTAGAACAATTTCAACTGATTACCTCCTTAAAATATTTAGCAAACACACCGAGGAGAAGGTTCACCTGTGAATGTTTTCAATGCATAATAATTCACCTCCAGATTAAAGTATTTCACAGAATTCCTGGTTTCCCAGAGTTCATATTTCTTCAAAGCATACCAACCAGGATAGTTTAATATCTTGGCACTTACTGCAACTCAAATCCCAGAGCTGTTTTCTTTCCTGACTCTGTGATGTGAATCTGCTCTGGAGTTTTACCTAAATTCAATTTGCAATTTATTCATCTGATTCATGAATCCAGGGGGTGTATAGGCATTTGTTTCGAGATTATTTCCTACTCACCTGCGAGCAAGGCCAGTCCTATGGCTAGTGGCAGCAGCCTATAAGTCCCCATGGCTGTGAAAAAGAGAGTGGAAAATGGTAATTAAGGACGAGGAACTGGATGAGAGTAACAGTTCAATATGTACTTTATTTTTATCCCACCTTTATTATTTTTATAAATAGCTGAAGGAGGTGAACATATCTAATACTTTTTCCTCCTCCTCCCACAGTCACAACCCTGTGAGGTGGGTCGGGCTGAAAGAGAATGACTACTAGCCCAAAGTCCACCCAGGAGGAAGAAGTAATATTTAGCATGTTCACCTCCTTGAGTTATTTATAAAAATAATAAAGGTGGGATAAAAACAATCTAAACAAATCTAAACTACAGAAAGAAAGAAAAAAAAGCCATTTGTACTACAATGCCCATAAAAACAGGATTCCTCCCCACCTCTCCATGCCTGTTATTCTGAAATCCTGAAACTATAAAAAGACACAATAAATTTAGAAGTCATAAAAAACAGTGATACAAAGCAATGTAAAATTGATATGGTACTCAAGAAGCGATTTGAAAAATTGGTCTCTCTCTCTCTCTCTCTCTCTCTCTCTCTCTCTCTCTCTCTCTCTCTCTCTCTCTCTCTCTCTCTCTCTCTCTCTCTCTCTCTCTCTCTCTCTCTCTCACTCACACACACACACACAAAATTTTGCGGCTTGATTTTTGCAGCTTTTCCAGCAAATAAATCCCATTCAATTCAACGGGATGTATTTCTGATTAGAGTTAGCAAAAACTGGAATGGGCTGGACCTTCACCTCCAATTCTTTTTCTGATGCTCCCAATCCCTTGAAATGGTTTTAGGGTTTGTGTGTGTGTGTGTGTGTGTGTGTGCACGCAGGGGGAAGAGAAACTTTGGTTTTTCTCATTTATTTTGATGAAAAGATTGATTAAATGAAGCAACCCATTTTAACATGAGTGGAACGGCTTCAAAACGCTCATTATTGTTTCACACCAGCTGTGGCTAATTTAAAAAATATTTCTTTTTTCTATTAGGGTTGCAACATTTTCTTCAATTCATTGGTTCATGGAGCTGCTCCAGAATCAATCAAAACCATTTTCCCCCATGCACAACTCAAAATGCTTTTAAAAAAATAATAATAATAATGCCTGCCATGATAAGAACATTCAATTATCTTTTTTTTAAAGGATGTTTCCTCTTTTTATTTAAATATACTATTTTATTCAGAGGCAAATTGCTCAAGCTGCAACTGAGTAATGCTCATATTAACATTTGAGGGGATATGTCTATTTTGGGGGCTAGATTTACACCTGGTGCCGGAAATCTTTGGATGCAGCCCTAGAGATTCTCCAAACATGCCTCTCAAGCGGTAATTTTTAAGGTGACAGCATAAGCAATTACGATATTAGTAACAATTGTGAGAGGGTTCTTGGAATCCTAAGGCACAATCACTTAAATACAAGCTTGCAGTGTGCTGCCGCTGCCAAAAAAGCCAACGCAGTCCTAGGCTGCATTAACAGAGGGATAGAAAAATTTTGAGAATGGCTTCTGATGTGCATATTCTTTTGAAAAAGTATCCCAGATTATTGTCAGATTTCTAGGGAATTATCTGCTCCAGTGTTTTCCCCAGCTTGGTATCTTCCATCTACCATGAGATAGAAATCCATCCATTTGGGAATTTTGGAGGATGTGTTCACAGAAGAAGAGGCTGTATTATATAATCTTCAGGAGATAACAGAATGGAAGGGTTGGAAGGGTTGGAACAGTTGGAAGGGTTCCTTGGAGGTCTTCTAGACCAACCCCCGGCTCAAGCAGGAGATCCTATACCATTCCAGACAAGTGACTGTCCAGTCTTTTCTTAAAAGCCTCCAGTGTTGGAGCACCCACAACTTCTGAAGGCAAGCAATGGCTGGTTAATTGTTCTAACTGTCAGGAAATTTCTCGGTTGCTTCTCTCCTTGATTAGTTTCCATCCGTTGCTTCTTGTCCTGCCTTCAGGCGCTTTGGAAAATACCTTGACTCCCTCTTCTTTGTGGCAGCCTCTGAGATATTGGAACACTGCTATCATGTCCCCCCTCGTCCTTCTCTTCATTAAACTAGACATACCCAATTCCTGCAATCGTTCTTCATACATTTTAGCCTACAGTCCTCTAATCATCATATACTCTTCTCTGTACTTTTTGTAGAGTCTCAACATCTTTTTTATGTTATAACAACTAAAACTGGAAACAATATTCCAAGTGTGATCTTACCAAGACATTATAAAGTGATTTTGATTCAATCCCTCTATTAATGCAGCCTAGAACTGGGTTGGCTTTTTGGCAGCTGCAGCACAAAACAAAAAACAGAGAGCTGTTTGATTGCCACTTAACCACCTTCAGGAAGAGAGAATTCCCCACCTGTTCCATCACAAGACCCTCACTTGAACACCCACACCTGAAGAACATGGACACTAAACTCCGCTGAAGATGTTACCTAGCCCGGTAATGAAACATTCAGAAACCAACCCACAAGCTCGGAGAACGAACCTTCACCCTCCTAATTCCCCATATTTAGTGGCCATCATTCTTCCATTACAGATAGTTCTCAACTTACCACTACAGTTGAGCCCAAAATTTCCATGGCTAAGCAGTGGTAACGTGAGCTGCACCCCAGTTACGATCTTTTTGCCACAGATGTTAAATGAATCACTGCAGTTATTAAGAGACTCATCTGGTCGTTAAGCAAATCAAGCTTCCCCCATTGACTCTGCTTGTTGAAAGCCAGCTGGGAAGCTTACAAAATGGTGATCACCTAACCGCAGAAAAATGCAACCGTCATAAATGCATGCTAGTTGCCAAGCACCGAAATTTTGATCACTTGACTATGAGGATGCTACAACAGTTGTTTCAAGTTCAGTGCCATTGTAACTTCAAACGATCCCTAAACGAATGTTGCAAGTTGAGGACCACCTGTATTTAGGCAATGTGTACAATGACTTTACCTTCCCATGTTTGTTTCACAAGAAGTTAAGAGTATCCCACTTACCTGCCGATGAGAGGCTGTATCCCAACACCACTTTTGCAGACTTTATATATTGGTGGGAATCTAAAACGCATTCAAACATAGGAGTGACCGGTTGAGTCATTATTGCTTCTGGGAGGAGGGAGGCTAAATGTGGCTTTGGGTCAATACAAACTCAGTTCTCCTTGCTCATCAGGGTGTAGCCCAAGTATTGAGGTTCAGATCCTAGCTAAATTTTCTATAGTTTTTTCTTAGTAGAAGTAAAAGAATTTGAACATTCTCTTTTTTATCTCCATCCTGCATCAGTTTATTTGGTGTAATTTCCCATGCTCTTTCATTAATTTTGTTCTCTGATATGTTTACAGAAAGTTAACCTTTTTGGAGAATTTCCCTGTGGAGGTCTTTGATAGTATAATCAGATACATATTTTTACTGATGTAATTCTGAGATCAATGAAGTACAGAATTTATAGGACTTGAGTTTACATAAATACCCAAGATGGGCTGATAATATTTCTTATCTGGTTTGTAATTTTCCGTTCAATTCTGCCTTAATCTTTAAATTTTAAGATTTCAAAAATTCACAACATATACATTATTTATGAGCATATTTATCTTTTTTTTTAAAAAAAATTAAACATTTCTAAATGCATTTCCTTCACATTATATCTCGATTCCGAATACAAAGTTTATTTGTGGTTTTGCACTAGAAGTGTGACTTCACCGTTTGCATTACAACCTGCAATTTGTTTGAAGCAGTTTCAAGCACACTTACGTGGAAGAAAGTTTTGCTGAAGAAAGTGGAATTTTACTTTTAGCAAATATATTTGCTAAGGTCTCAGCAGCATAGTGGCCTAGAGGTGGAGCTCTCGCCTCACAATCAGGAGGCTGTGAGTTCAATCCTAGGGTAGTGGCAGATAATCCTCTCTTGGGGTGTATAGAGAAAATATCTGCTGTGAGCTCCACGTAGGTGTCAGGAAGGGCATCCAGCCAGTAAATACTCAGCTCCATTCAGTCACCCTGACTCCACCCCGATGCAAGGGATTATGGGGTCATTAAAAGAGAAAAAAAAAGGTTGCTAAGGTCTGGTTGAGTCTTATCTCACAAACATTGGAGAAGTTGAGTTTGACCTATTCCTTAATAGAAAACTATTTTAGGAAAAAATGGGCCATTTGGGTTTCTTATACTCTAACACAGTTCTTAACTAAGCATTGATCTCATAACATTATTTAGGATGGGAATATTTCCAGAGGAGTTTCAGAAGAAAAAGTTACTTAACCTCTATCGTTTTCCTCTACTTTAGCCTTTAGGCCATTTTCTGCTTCAAGTATTTTCAGCATCTTTTTCTTTTTATTTAGCCTTTCTCAGAACTTTGCATTTAAATGTTTGCTGATCCATCCTATCAATATTTGTTGCCCGTTTTCACAGGGGATTAAATAGGAAGGGATTTTCACCTTCATGGCTCTTTAATCTTCTATTGACTGAAACTATGTACAGCAAAGGAATTAAGTCTCATGAAGCTTCTCTGAACTCAACCATGACACATCACAAATACAGTTTTGATAACTTCCTGAATTGGATGCCTTTTGTTATATACCACTTTATAGATCTGGGCTGCAACATGCTAATAGAGGTATTGATGATAAAACAATAACACTTTCTCAACTTACCAGGAGTGTGTGATGGTGGGTTCCATTTCAAATCAGTTGGCCTCATCTTCTTATATTACATTTTGTTTCAAAGATAAGGCAGTCAGGTATACCCAGGGGTGATGCAAAAAGTCTAAAAACCCCACAGCAGGATTAGTTCAGAGGAAATATTCAGCAGCCGTTATCATCCATTCATTCGTTCATTCATTCAGTTCTCTGCTTTTAAAGAGCTCAAGATGACTTACAAGAAGCCATCTTTATTTTATTCTTTCAACGTCAACTTGGTAGAAAAGATGAAGCTGAAAGAAAGTAACTGGCCCTATGTCACCAGGGTGTCTTTCATGATCAATGAGTTTTGGAACTGTAGGAGTTTTACTTTAGCACAATTCAATAGTCTAACCATGATACCATATAGAAGCACCCTTGCCTCCATAAAACTGAAGGAACTGTTGAAGGAACTATGAAGACTAACAGACAATGGAAATCATAAAGGCTGCATTCACACATAATATTGTCCTCAAATGTTACCACATATTTTGTACTACATATTTTAAGCTTCCTGAATGGGCATAATATGTGACACTCACATGCTACACAGAGGTCATTTGACCATCATCCAATTAACCTTTCCTTTCCTCCCATCAATCCATCCATCCATCCATTATTTACATACTGCTGTAATCTGTATAGAATCTTGATAGGAGCATGGGTAACATGAAAACATAAGCAGTCCCCTAGTCCAGCAAGTTGTTCTCACCATGACCAACCAGCGGCACATGACCAACCAACGGCCAACAAATCTCCTAGCAGATGACCTTCAGAGGCAGACATACCTCTATAAAGGCTAAGAGCCATGGATCACCATGAATTCCATAAACTGGTTCAACCCCTGTTTGAAGCCAGCCAAGCTGGTAGCCTGCACCACCTTTATTTTATTTATTATTTATTTATTTGTTTATTAAATTTCTATCCACCCATCTCCTTTACAAAATGATTCAGACAAGGTGATTCCCTTATAAGGTGATTCTGGACTCTGACCGTTCATAGTGGTTAATTCCAAAGTTGAACTACACATCATGTAAAAAAAAATTCCTTTTGTCTGTCCAGATTCTTTGAGGATTCAGTTTTATTTTATTGGCTGATCTCTGGTTCTAGTTGTTTGGAGAAGGGAAAATGACTTCTCCTTGTCCATTTTATCCACACTGTGCATGATTTTGTACCCCACAATCATGTCCCCTCTCCTTCACCTCTTTTCTAAACTAAAAAGGCCCAAATATTGCAACCTTTCCTCATCAGAAAACTGTTCCAGCCCCTTCAACATCTTAGTTTACATCCTGTGTCATTTTGCATTCTGCAATTTACAAATCTTAGCACAGTCAATTTATAGAGAACCATTTTCAGATTAGAGATTTCACCCTCTTTCAATTTAAATTATGTACAAAAAAAAACACAGATATTTATAAGAATGAATGATACCATGTCTGAAGTATATAAGCACCCTTGCCTCTAACTTAGGCATTTTTCAAATTCAAATGTCATCAGATGTGGGGAAAGAGGGCAGTTAAAATCAGACTTAATACATGTTGAAATTTAATCCTTCCATCTCAGTTTGCATCAGGAGAAATCCAGCATCAATCTGTTGATGCAGAAAGAACCAGCATGGGTTTGTGATGTCATGAAATATTTGCTACAATAGCCACTGTTGCTTCTTGGTTCAATACTGTACAGTGCCTCAAATAGTAAATTCTATGAAGATAATTTCTTAATGCAATGACACAAGTATTTCATCTTGCTACATGAGCTTTGTCCAGTAAAGTTAGATGGCATCTTTTCTTTCGCTTTGCCTCATTAAACCATGACAAATTACACTTAGCCATGATTTATGGCAGTGTCCTTGATTACCAGTAGAAAGCCATCATAGATTCTGGAAACCTAGCACAGACTCAGCCAGAGATGTGAACAGAGCCAGCGTGATCTTTCAGTTGTCCTAGAGTGCCCAACCTTGGCCACATGAAGATGTATGGACTTTGACTCCGAGAATTCCCAGAACTCCTATGCTTGGGGAATTCTGGGAGTTGAAGTCCACACATCTTCAAGTGGCCAAGGTTAGGAAACACTGCTCTTAGAGGGTGTTTTCACACTAAGACTCCTAAGCCATCCTCCTTCCATTGTTGACTAGTCAAGGAATTTCAAACAGAAGTGGACTTCAGGTTTAATCAAATCCAGACAGAATTTAACTAATCTTTACTTAGAATACCACATCAAAGCACAAGGAAGCAGAGAAAATCTGAAGTTGGACTTTCCCAAAGTATCTGATATTACAACAGTGTGTAAGGAAACTTTCCCCCTTAATATGTACTTCTGGGTGCACTTTTTTTTTTTTGAAGATGAAAACTGCCTTGCAAATCTAAAAAAAAAAAAAAAAGAGCATTCAGTGTATAATTGTTTTCCAGTTCATATAGTCCTATTCTTTCCCCCATGAAGCCAATGCAATAAAAACCACCGAGATATCCAAATTATTCAAATCAGAACAGAATTTTCCTTATGCTTGCTGTTTTCTGGTTTTAGCTTAACAGACCATGCCATCAGACGAGGAATCCATGCTTGCATGTATATGAGCTTTAACTGCTATGATTATAGCAGACTGATTAGTTATTTCTCTGCTGAGTTTTCTCCGTCAACCTTATCCTTAGGCGAGTAAGGAAGAGCACAACTGTAATTTGAATTAATCCTTTCTGGTCATCCCCTCATTTCTATAAGCCTTCCACGACTCTGTTTCCAAGGGTGGAAAATAACTACTGTCGAACACTCTGCAGACATTTTAGAAATTGAAATTACAGGCCCCTGGAAAATACTGCTACTAATAAAGCTACAAAAGTGGGATGAAAAGCTAACAGAACTTTATCGGCTAAATCCGAAAGGGAAAACCAGAACTGCAGATAATTAACAGATGCTTGGAAGATCCACAGAGAGCCCCTCGGTAGCCTGTAATTTGTACTGTAGCAAAAGGGAAACGTGGTTAGATTTATGGAGAGTAGTCATATTTGTACATCATTAATTTCATTTTAAAGACGTACTTTGAATTGATTTATTTGGCTGGCAGCCACACTTTTCGGGATGGGGCCAATGGTATGTGAGCTAGACGCCAAGTATTTCACTTCAACCACTACCACCCCCTGTCTGATTCTCAAGGGGAAGGCAGAGATTATGGGTTATGGATGCCCCAATGAAGTGCCTTTCCATCCAGACAAAGGTTAAATCTCCTTCAATTTGAGTTTGACTTCAGTATCTTAATGGAAGGTCCATATATTCCCTTGAGTCTAGCATCCAAGAACTAACCATGTTTGACCCTATTTGACTGTGCTTTGCACTAGGCTTGGCTGGAAGGAGTAGTGGAGCAAAATCCCTAACCACCTATGAGCTCTCTGCAAAAGAGCAGAACAAGACCCACATCTTTGCAGTCTGCTGATCTCCTGACCTTCCTGCCTGTGCTGGAATGTACACCCGGAGAAGCAGTGAAAGGAACATTTTTGGCAGCACAGAGCTTTCCCAGGAAAGATGCAGTAAACTCCGTCAAAGAGAGGTTCAAATTAAGAGATGGGACAACAGTCCCAAGAGGGCTCACGGAGGGAGGAAGAGGTTCAAGGTAGCCATACCCTAGAATCTCTCAGGATATGTCTAGTACGTAGATTAGAACAATGTTTCTCAACCGTGGCCACTTCAAGGGGTCTAGACTTCAACTCCCAGAATTCTTCAGCCGGCAATACTGACTATGGAATTCTGGGAGTTGAAGTCCCCCCACCTTAAAGTGGCCAAGGTTGAGAAACACTGGGTTAGAAGGTTATAGCTTTAGTTTAGAGTCTGTCCAGTAGGTGTAAGCAAATAAAAGATTGGACTTGGTAGGATTTCACTGGGTGGTCTTTGGGCTTGGACTTGACACTGCCCTAATTTACAATTGTGCACCTTTTTTTTTCTCCGTACCTGTTCACTTGCTCTTTTCAAGTTCAGGAACAAGAAAATGGTTTGCGTTGAATTCCTGAAGCTCTCCCAGAGTTGAACTTTCCCTGGACTATATAAAAAAAGGCCTAGTCTGGAATGGTTTTTCCTTCCAGCTATTAGAGCCCAAGGACAAAGCACAGGCATGTAATAGTTGTCCCATGTTGTTCAGTGAAACAGGTATTTACAGATTTGGCCCTCCACCCTGCCTGATGGAAATATATTTCATGCACTGAAATGAAAATAGACTAACAACAAAGCCAGTCCCAAAGGATCAATATTTTAACTGGGATTTAACAGCTTATTTATAATTAAGGGTCTTAGTTTCTATTCTTTTGCACTTTGGCCACCTGCCTAAACCATCATTGGGAAATTTACACTGTTTGGATTAGATTAAAACATAAATTTATCCTGTGTTAGCAGTAAGCGTTAGATAAATAACAAGGTTGCCTGTCTACATGCACATGCCAAGCTTCCCATGGGGCTTGGAATTATACATCTCAAATCACCCAGATCAGGCACATTTCTCAACAAGTCAAAACCCTTTCCACCCCATTCCCATGCTGCCTGGGGAATTCTGGGAGTTGCCAGGGTTGAGGAGCACTGGTTTAAGGTCTCACCTTCATTGCTTAGGAGCCCCTTTGGGCCTCTGTCTCTGCAGAGTTGCCAGTTCTTTTGCTGGCTCTGTTTTTTGTGCCTTTAGTAGAGAGATAAATCAAGGTCATATTTAATTGCAGCTGTTTCAGTGAAGGGCTAGCCCATCCAAGATTAAATTCTGAGCCCTACGGCACTGAACAATCTTAGGCCAATCAGTCCCTCTTCACAATTTCCTATTACTAAGCTTATGAAGACTGAAGGAAGGAAGAACCGTAAAAGACCTTGGAAAGAAAATACTGGGATACTGAGAAGAGAAGAGAAGAGAAGAGAAGAGAAGAGAAGAGAAGAGAAGAGAAGAGTAAAGGAAAGCAGAAATGTTAGGCATGCAGCATGCCAAAAGGCTCTTCCATATTTATTAGCCACAACTGCTACTCAGTCATAAAGCTGCAGTTAATTCATATTCTCCAAATGATTCCTGCAATGAGGACATTTCACTGCAGTGTTTAAAAAAAAAAAACACCAAGAAATCTAATTGCTCCTTATTGCATTCTGCAGTTTTTAAAAAAGGCACTTTCTTGATAGTAGATAAACAGTGCCCTCTGCTGGGCTGTTTCTGCTGCAGCGCTCTTGGACCTCCCGTCCTCCCTCAGCCAAATCACCACCCATGGTGTGGGTCACCATCAACAAAAAACACAAGAACTCCTTAGCTGATTTCTAGAAATGTGTGCACACTTTCTAGAGCAGGAATGGAAGAAGTGTGGCCACAGGCACTCTTCCAGCATCCTTTCTGTAGCCCCAAAGAACTTCCAGAGTAGGTGAACCCATGAAGTTGATTTTGTTTTGTACTTAAGGGTTGGAAGGTTATAGTCAAAAATCTTAAGCCTTCTGCTGTATGTGTTTAAGGTACCCAGTTCACATCCTAAAGCTTCTGAAATCTGCTTTAAAAATGGACCCTTAATAGTGGTTAGTGCAGTCCCAGCTCCCTCCATTTTAAGGAGGTCTGCTGAATGAAGGAACTTCCTCTGCACAGGATTAAAAGCACCTTCTCCCAAACTTGAGGAAATTATACCTGAACTGAGAGCATCATTTCTACCTCAGGACCACCTGAGCAGCGGACTTAGAACATGATTGATAGCATCTTTCTGTAGTCTCCTTCAGGGGTGAAAGAAATTGGGTCTTCCTCCTTGCCAAGCTAGGGATCTTCCCCTGAAGCAGAGGTTGCAGAGAAGGCCAAATATTTTTGACCCATTCCTTCCTCCCCACAGTGATCTGCAGGTATCAGCTAAGGAGCAAATCAAGTGTTACCTAAAGCAAGGTTGGTTAATTTTTGATGGCTAAAGGACCTCACTCAACATTTTTGGAGAAAGAAAGTAGGAGGAATCAAACCACGTAGGTTATATGTTTGGGGATAAAGATTTGTATATTTTCTTCCTTTTTTAACAATTATGTGCCGATTTAGGGAGTCTGCACTACGTTTTTCTTGCTTCCTACTCCAACATTGTGGGAAACTGGTCCTTCAGTTTTCAGAAGCCTTGATAGAGGGGGGGCTTCAATAAATGCAGTGTATTTCTTTCAAAGGGATGAGAACCCTTTGAATATCCAGTGGACACGCAATAAACAAGGATACATAACCGGTAGATGGATGAAGAGGAAGGATGCTGACCTTTCAGCTTGGAGTAGTCTTGACCTACATGGCAATTTCTAAAGCAAGCAACCTGCCCCCTCCCCCCAAAAAAACAATGGAGAATCAGAAGAACAGCAAATCCTTACCTTCTCTTTATGAAGCATTTTAACCATTACAGGATTGGGGGGGGGGGTGGAGAAAAGAGATGAGCCTCAACAAGTTCCCAAGGTTTTTGTTTTCATTTTTACTTTATTCTCTCTTTTATTCGTTTGTTTGGGGCTTTCTCTTAGTCTGAATAATAAAAAAAAAGTACTCCAAATGACACATGAGTTTTTCTCAAGCAATTGAAAAGACATCCTGAGTTAACTAAGAAGTGAACAACTCTGTTCCAGGGGCTACCAGCTCATTTTTTTTTCCCCTCTCAGACTTCGCCAGCAGAAATAAATGATTTACTTATCGTAGATGTTCCTGCGGCCATTTTAAATACCCTACTCGTTTTTGTCAAAAAAAAGGGAAATAAAACCAGTGGGTGAATATTCTAATTATTTTGGATGTCTTTAAAAAAATTCTAATCCTCCCCCCTCCCCAAAGAAAATAATAAAGTAGAGCATTCTGTCTCTATCTCTGGGGTAACAATACAGCTGCACTGTTCTTCCTAGGGGAACAAGCAAAAGAGCCATTGAAAAAAGCACCTGGTGGTCAAATTTGTTTCTTCTTTAACCAGTAGGACTCTCTCATCTCTGAACAGACAACTCAGTGAGCAGAAGGTCCAGCTGCCCATTGTTCTGCATTCACACCTTGCAGAGAATGTCTAAAAACGCCTTGATCCTGACCAGGTCAATGTGGCTCCTGCAAACTGCAATTAACCATGGTTCCCATTGTGATCAGCTGCCTTGCTCTTGCACACCGTACTTCTGACTCCAGTTGAGGTTCCCATGCTCCTCTGCCCACAGTAATTGCACCCTGAAAGAACTGCCATGCTGATCACAAAGCTTTGATGGCTTTTGTTCCTGATGCAATAGGTAACTCATAAGTACTTGCCGCCTTTTGAAAAAGAGAACACACACACACACACAATCTTGTCCCAGCAAAGTCTTAAGAACTCTCACACCAATTATCTGCTTTAATGTGATTGGAAAGCATCCCTGAAACTTCTTCTAGAATTTGCTCAATGGAATAAGTAGGAAATAGGCAACTTTTAACTTGCTCACTTAGGAGAGGCATTTTTATCATCATCATCATCATTATCCAAATGACTGTCACAGTCTAATCAAATGGATATTGATTCCAACAAGTCGAGTCCTAACCTAAATCATGGAAGTCTTGCTGTAAAATATATGCTGTACCAAGCAGACTTTTACAAAATCAAATTTTAAAATTTCTAAATATTGGATTTTTTTTTCTTTTGAGGGGCATTGCACCAAAGACTGGTGGTGTTTTTTTCTCTTGATAATCTCAATTTGTAAATCATAATATTTGGCTTTTTTCTTTAGTTATTCTTCATCAACTTCTCTCTCTCTAGATATTACCATGTCAACGAACCCCATCTTATTTTTGATAATAGTTATGCTTATATAAAATTGTTATTGTTTAATTGTTATTGGTTTTTATTCATCAAGAGAATAACACAGTACAAAGAACAAACAAAAAAGAATCACATCTTTCATTGGTGTTGTTTGTTTAATATAAGTCTTCTCTCTTCTGGCACCTTGCAGAGTTCTGCATGTTCCAACACATCTGGAGAAGTTTCTTCTAAAGAATTCTCACATTCTTTCATAAGCACACAAAAAAAGTGTCAGTAAAAACAAAGAAAAAGAAATACGGAAGAAGCCAATGTGGACACTTCTTCTAGGCTCCTAGGATGAAGCTTTATCAGAATAGTCAAAAAAAATCCTGCTTGATCAGACCCACAGTCCAAGTCATCAAGCATTCTGTGGCCCACATCACAGATTAAAAAAGGAAATTCACAAATATGGAAGGACATTGATTGATGGACTGAGTGAATGATCAATTACCTGGATGTTAATTCTTAATAACCATAGACAACTTTAGGATGCTCTACCCCAACCTGGCCTTCAGTCTTCCATCACTGCTCTAATCAAGTCCATCCGTGTTGCAGCTAATCATCATCTTTCTTTCCTTCCATTTTCCCAGCATTGTGGATTTCTTCAGGGAGCTGGATCTTGCATGATGAGTCCAAAACAGGATAATTTGAGCCTAGTCATTTATGCCTCAGGTGAGAACTCTGATTGATTTCCTCTACTATCTCTTCCAACACAGCATTCAGAAGCTTCAATAATACTCTTCCTAACCTGCTTCTTTCAGATCCAAGTGGAAGGTCCTGTCATCTTCAGGTGCTTCCAAGCGTCTCTGATGTAAAAATGGTTCTATCTTCTTCACAGGGCAGGAAAATCAGAGATGAATGGAAAAGGAAGGGAAGTCATTTCAGAGAGAGAGATTTTAACCAGGAAAATCTGAGCATTGAACAGACCACTTTAGAACATAGCAGATGGTCCTTCATGGGAGAAATTTAAGTTATTGGATGATCATCTGTCAGAGTTACTGAATGATCATCTGCGCAGTTGCAAGATTTCTGCACAGTAGCTGAGGGTAGATTAATGTGTTGGGATATTTTACTTGTGAAGCTGACCAGAGTGACCTAGAAATTAATTAAATAATAAATAAATAGATCAATAAAGGTCCCTGAGACCTTTTTTTTCCCTTCAAAAATCATGATTTGATATAATTGAAAAGAAAATGTCTTGCATGCAGAGGGCATTTTTTTCTTTGTTCCTGTGCCCAAGATGGATGATATGGAAGGGCTGGTCTGCCACGGAGCATGGATCAACCTTATAGTTGAGTCCCTCCGTCTCCAGGCTGGGAGACACTCTATCCATAAATCTACGGGCAGTGATTCCACCCTGACTGTGTCTATGCTTTTGATTTACTCAGCAATTAAAGGGAAGAAAAGGCATAATTGGGTGGTGACATGATCTTGCCTTTGACCCACAGCAGAATGACACAATGGGGGCTAATGAATCTGATCAGAGAAAGACAAATAAATCAAGTCAGCCTCCAACTGGTGGGGAGAACAAAATTATTACTTCTAGCACAGGCACAGACGAGTTTTTCATCCCTGGGGGATTTTAGTTCACAATAAAGATCAAGCAAAGAAGGCATGTTTGCAGTGGCCAAAGCTCCAAGTGGGTAAAGCTAGTATTTTCTTTCCTTCTTGTTCCAAATTCCTGTGGAGGGAACACCTAACCATTAAAAAAAATCTGAATGGTTAACTTGATGAAATTAAGCCAAGGACCGAGGATGCGGGACCCCTACTCCTCTCTTCGTGTTTTATTGTTTTTAAAGCTGAGTAACATTGTGTGATTTCAGGGAAAGAAGACCTTCTCCATCCATAACCTGATAACCTTCAGATATATTGGACAGAAAGTCCCACCATTTTCCAGCTGGTGGCTATTAGCTTCTTGTCTTGGAGAGCAGGAGGCATGCCAGGGTAGGAGAGATTTCTGTTGAGCAATTGCTCTTGAGTAATCTGCTTAAAGTATTTGATAGTCTTCTGTTCTTGCAAATGCAACACTGGCTGGGAGAAGGAGAATGGGAGAAGGAGAATGGGTGAAGGGAGGAAGGGAGGAAGGTGAAAGTGAAGAAGGAGAAAGAGAATTGAGAAGGAAGTTATTTCCATGATTGGTAAGAATGTTAGATGTGGTGGTTCAGTAATATCTGGAGGGCTGTGAGTTTTGCACCCCTGACCTCAACAGTGCTCACTTTCAGCCTTCCATAAACACTACACAAAACACAGAAGTCCAAATTGGCAGTTTCAAAAACAATCATTATTGAGATGAAAAGCCATGTGTTATGCATTCTCCCTCCTCTTTTTGAAGTTCTTCAAACAGAAAAACTATATATGTATGTATGTGGCTTATATTCTGCCTTTCATTCAGGAGCTCAAGGTGGCATATGTAGTTTTTTTTCCGCCTATGTCCTCCCACAACAATCCTAACTGGCAAGTTGAGCTGAGAGAAAATCACTAGCTTAAAATTGCCCAGTAAGCTAATGTGGCTGAAGGTAGATTTGAATCTGAGTCTCCTAATTCCTAACCCAACATCTTAACCCCGGCTCACACAGACTCCAGAAAATCCAAGGGTTTTTATAGAGAGGAAGCCCCACATGGTTTGACTTTTAGGGCTGTCCCCATGTGGCAACCTGACTCTATTACTAGACTGACATCACCACCAGCTCCTGCTTTCTTTGCTGTGAAGCAACCAATCAGAATAAGTTCTGGTTTCCATGTATCCTATTTACATTATTATAATCAGCACATAGCCTTTCTGAAGTCAAGGAGTGTCCCTTATCTCATTGGCTGGACTCTGGTCACGAAGCCTAGAAAACTGAGATGTTGAGTCCCAAGGTCTCACCTAGGAGCCAGGAATGAGGTAGATCAAGATCAAGACTGGGAAGATCAAGTCAACCAAGGTAGGAGGGAATGCATATTATATGCAGGAGAATGAGGCCAACTTCGGCCAGGAATGTAGGCAACAGATTCCCCTAACCAATATATCTGTCCATAGAAGGTCAAGGTCCAAAGGTTGTATTCTTCTGCTCCATGCTTTGCAGCATACTTAATTGGAAGGACTTCTTGGAGTTGTAAGGTGATAAAAATAATGATGAGTGCCCTGTAAAAGTGATTGAAGCAGAACCAGCCTTGGGGCTGGAATCACTGGGCATATACCCTGGTCATATTTCGCCAGCAATGTCAGGTTCTAATCATCAAAGCCTCCTAATCATAATTGCAGATCCTTGCTTCTCCTATTTGTTCACTCTTGACTTGAACTATGTGGGTTGTTATATATTGAGTCTGGAAGAAAAGGGCAGTTGAGAAAGCTAGGACATGGACAAGAAAAAAATATCAATAAAGGAGAATATTTTTAACTTGTGGTTGAAATGAGGGGTCCTTAGTGCTCTCCGAGTTTGCTTGTTTTTCTTGCAGACAAGAAAAAAGCATGTAATTTTGTCACAAGATTACGAGAGTTATTATTCAACTCAGCTGAGAGAAACAAGGCTGGATATACTAAATGAATAGCTGATGGAACCAACCATAATTGGCAAGCCAGCCATCACTTTCATTGTCATAATCTATTATGGTGCCAATGATCCCTCTTCATTAGGACATTGCATTTTTTTTTTAATGAAAGGCGACCTAACAATGAGTTGGAATTTATCAATTATTCACATAAAATTATTTTACCCTTCCTTCACTATTTCAAAGAACCCCTCCTATTGAGAAGTCATTGGTAGATATTTGAACGAACTACATCAGTTCTTCACTAATCAGTTGTTAAAAAAAAAAAAGGCAAATAGGCACTCAAATAGCATCAATTGAGAAGTGCCACTGAAGAATTCACAACTGATTGTAAAACCCATGTTCTTTTGTTCTCTCTTCTATGTTGGTCAAAACTCTGCTGGATCCTACTTAAGTCATCACCCATTTCTCTCGCATAGACGCTATGCTGAGAGCATTTTAAAACACTTTTAATGTAAAAAACTGTTTTTTAACATGGTAAAGGATTTATGCAAATTCACATACCTTTAAGAGAATCCTTGTAGCCTTAATATTCATTGTAGGGCTCCACAATAGATCTTTTTGTAAAGATATTAGATAAAATGTACCCTCTCTTCTACAAGTTCAAAGGTTCTTTCCTGCCTATCATGAAATTGAAAAGATCAGAAGCTGCACTTAGTTAAGGAAAGTAGGGGAGGGCTGATGGCTGTTTCTTTACACCCACTTTTTTTTTTTTTGCATGAATTTAGCTAGCAATCTTTGTGCAGGATTAATACCACTGTAATGAAAAGAGCGAAATCACTCCTATTATTGTACGGAAATGAATATCAATTGGGCTGTTGTTGTTTTTTCGACTTACCAACTGTAAATTATCAACCTACTATTTATGCAGAAAAATGCACAACAAATATTTGCATGCGTCGCTGTGCACACATTTCAAATATAAGAGTTTTTGTATTCTGTTTTCATAGCATGCCATTTGGGACATCTTTCCCTGCAGAAAAAATGCTGATATCTTTGGGTCTGTAATTCTTGAAAACTTGCAATCTTTTCCTTAAGAATGACTGAGATGGAATGCTTGCATGGTCATGCAACAATGCCATAAGTTTATTAAGGTGCCTTAATAGGTGACTATTGCTTTGGCTGAAATAAATTAACTTAGCAAATATTTTTTTGCATGTGTAGATCTAGCAATGCATCCAGTTTTGGTCACCACAATATTGAGACTCTAGAAAGAGTGCAGAGAAGAGCAACAAAGATGATTAGAGGACTGGAGGCTAAAACATATGAGGAACGGTTGCTGGAATTTGGCATATGTAGTTTAATGAAAGAAGTGTTCCAATATTTGTGAGGGTCCACTTATTATCCAAAGCACCTGAAGGCAGGACAAGAAGCAATGGATGGAAACTGATCAAGGGGAGAAGCAACTTAGAACTAAGGAGAAATTTCCTGGCAGTGAAAAAAATTCATCAGTGGAACAATCTGCCTCCAGAAATTGTGGGTCCTCCAACACTGGAGGTTTTTAAGAAGAGATTGGACAGTCCCTTGTCTGGAATGGTATAGGGTTTCCTGCTTGAGCAGGAGGTTGGACTAGATGACCTCTAAGGTCTCTTCCAACTCTTCAATGTGAACAAAAGTATGCATTTGCAACTCACATCCCAAAATGTTTAAAAAGCAATGTCATTCAGGTACATGTATATTCTGCATATATTTTCGCAGGTTTGAAATTGGTATGTTGTTCTAAAATTTCCTGATAAACCAGATTTCTTATCCAGCGCTAACCTGTATGCACCCAACGATGGATTCTGCTTATATCTTTCTGTTCTTATTTCCAACGGATATGACTCTCTAGTCTATAATCTTAAGCACAGAGGGATTTCATTTGTCAAATGAAACAGCTAGTGGAAAGCAATCTGAATTACATTTATTCAAAAGAAATCCCATTACGTTGTGTGGAAACTAGATATTTATTTTTTTTTAGCCCTGCTCTCTTTGCTAGGAAGTGGTCATTTTTTTCCTTGTTTAAAACGATCAGAGGGGAAGGTAATCATGCTTTTTTTTAAAAAAAGAGATTTCTAATGCCCTTTATTCTTGCTTTACTTTCCAGATTGCAAGATGTCCCAAATGTGGCTTCTGGAGATACTGCTTGTCATGTTGTGTAAGTACAGTCTTTTTTTTTTTTTAACAAACAAACATTTACATTTTTATTTATATAGATAACAATGGACAAAATAAGCAGCCTATCTGTATTTGATCTGTAAGTACAGTCTTCAAGGATTATAAATGTTTTTGAGGAAAAAGTAAGCTAGTTCCTCAAAATCATGGCTGATTTATGTTACTCAGTAAAGGTGATCCAAACTTAATGACCACTTGTGCAGCCATTATTCAAACTTGTGATTGTGCTGAATGAGTGATACTTCCAATAGGTTTTTA
Source organism: Protobothrops mucrosquamatus (assembly GCF_001527695.2). Classification (NCBI taxonomy): domain Eukaryota; kingdom Metazoa; phylum Chordata; class Lepidosauria; order Squamata; family Viperidae; genus Protobothrops; species Protobothrops mucrosquamatus. The sequence continues at coordinate 350,936 of NW_015386847.1, read as the reverse complement.
GAGTTCCAGCTATTCCAATGATCATGGGAGCCAAAGAGCCGTGGGGGCGCAGTGATTAGAATTCAGTATTGCAGGCTAACTCTGCCTACTGTCAGGAGTTCGATCCTCACCGGTTTGAGGTTGACTCAGCCTTCCATCCTTCCAAGGTCAGTAAAATGAGGACCCAGATTGTTGGGGACAATAGGCTGACTCTGTAAACCGCTTAGAGAGGGCTGTAAAGCACTGTAAAGTAGTATATAAGTCTAAGCGCTATTGCTTTTGCTATCATGTAGTCACTCTTTGCTGGAAATCCATGGGGAAGCCACCAGGATGTCACAAAAGATAACCATATAACATCCTCATTTAATGACAGCATGGGATTTGCTTAACAGCAGCAACTGAGAGTGTCAGAATTGCTGCTGCTAAGCGGTATGTTTAGGTAAGATCATACTTTTTGACCAGGTCACTTAGCGATAGAAACTCCACTCCCAATTGCTGTTGTTAACTGAGGACTACTAGTAGGTATTCATGGAAAACAAGGCAGGCAAGATGCGTGGTTTGTACATTGTACTAACAACAGACCATGGGTATATTATGGGTCACATATAACTATTCATTTAGTGATCATTCAGAGTTACAATGGTCCTGAAAAAAGTGACTTATGACCGTTTTTCACACTTACAACTCTTGCAGCTACCCCCATGGTCTTGTGTTCAAAATTCAGACGCTTGGCAACTGGCATGTATTTAGGACCGTTGCAGTGTCTTCGGTTCATATGATCACCTTCTGACAAGCAGAGTTGGTTTGTACATTGGGGGAAGCCAGATTCACTTAACAACCATGATACTAATTTAAAAATGGAAGTGATTCACTTAACAACGAGGCAAGGCCCACTTAATATCTTGGTTAGCAAAGGAAATGTTAGGCTCAGTTGTGGCCATGAATCAAGAACCCCCTGTATTCTGCCCAAGATTGCATCCCACAATCACAACCATACAACCACTGTTTGTTTAAATGCCCATCAACTATTGACAGCATTTGATCCCATTAGCCATGTTATCCTTCTGGATGACCTGCAAAGGTAGGATATTGAGCACGTCAATCGGCATTGATTCCATTCCTCCCTAAGCAAGCAGTCAATGTGTGTTTACACATATCCATGGATGATCCAGTGCACGACATCACATCAATTTGGGATGATATACACCAATAATACTCGCCCGTATAGTGCCAGACCAAGCTGGATCAATAATGCTGCTGAATTCCAGAGCCAGTGCCTCGAGGCTGTCAGGCTTTAGATCAGGCGTATCCAACCTTGAATGGGATGCAAAAGTTGATTAGTAATCAGTGTAGCAACTGTAGCAGGCGTGTCCAACCCTGGCAATTTTGCGAGCTGTGAATGTCAATTCCCAGAATTCCCCAGCCAGCATGGACATCCCTGCTAGAGTTGCTACACTGATTACTAATCAACTTCTGCATCCCATTCAAAATGGTATTCCAAAGGTACTCTTTCAGGAGGCAACTGGACTTCCTTGTTTTTTCCTTGAAGATGTTTCGCTTGTCATCCAAGAAGCTTCTTCAGCTCTGACTAGAATTCAGGGGTAGTCAACCTTGGCTCTTTTATGACTCGTGGACTTCAACTCCCAGAATTCCTGAGCCAGCTGTGCTGGCTCAGGAATTCTGGGAGTTTGAAGTCCACGAGTCATAAAAGAGCCAAGGTTGACTACCCCTGGACTAGATGGTGGGGAGTGGAAGGATGGAGACCATCTAGTCAGAGCTGAAGAAGCTTCTTGGATGAGAAGCGAAACATCTTCAAAGAAAAAACAAGGCAGTTGCCTCGTGAAAAAGCACCTTTGGGACAGCCATGCCCTGGATGACTGAGAATCTCCGTAGACATTCAAAGTGCTAATTATTTTTCTTTATACAAGGCTCAGTCCCTGGAATTTTCAACCCACTGTATGTGTTCATTTAGGGGAGGGGGTCCCAGGGTCCACAGATCTAATGAAATAAACGGGACTTATGTTCAAAGACATTTCTTTTTTGTGCCTGCTCCACAATCCGAATATCTTGGGTGTCTTTAACCTTTTTGGGTCTTTAACAAAACCTTAAGACTTATCAATTCCACAGGGCAGTTGGGTTCCAATGCTGACTAGCTTGCCTCAATTAACATTTTGTAATTGGATGTTTCTGCATTTTATTTTCATTTTCTTTCAGCGACTCGGCATTTTGTGTGTGCATATGTGCGTGTGTGTCCTTGAGTCACAGGAAGCACACAGGACACACTTTTTTATATACTGTGAATAAACAAACAAACACATTCTTGCTTGGACTCTCATCCAAGGAATATTCCAATTTGAATGTTAGCTTAGTAGCCGGCTTGCATAGACAAAACAAGGACATACAGGCGGTCCTTGACTTACAACCACAATTGTGCACAAAATTTCTGTTGCTAAGTGAGACAGCTGTTAAGTGAGTTTTGCCCCATTTTATGACCTTTCTTGGCACAGTTGTTAAGTGAATCACTGCAGTTGTTAAGTTAGTAAACTGGTTGTTAAGTGAACCTGGCTTCCCCATGGACTTTGCTTGTCAGAAGGTCGCAAAAGGGGATCACGTGACCCAGGGACACTGCAACCGTCATAAATATGAGTCAGTTATCAAGCATCCGAATTTTGATCACGTGACCCTGGGGATGCTGCAACAGTCGTAAAGTCATAAGTCACTTTTTCAATGCCCTTTGAATGGTCACTAAATGAATGTTTATAAGTCGAGGGTTATCAGTACTGTACTCAGATTACTATAACAATATATTAAAAAGGGTCAAAACCTATAATAAACCTAAGTTTTACTTTTTCCCAAGGCCTTGGTATGCCAAAAAACAAACAAACCATAATGCACTTTGGCTGTACTTAGTTCAAGGACACAGTCACTGAGAAGGGGTGCTTTCTGCAATCCACAAAAGCTGAAGAATCCCCCCCCCATACACTGTATTTTAGAACTTTAACCAGGAAGTGGCAGAAAGAATCTTATAGCTGCTTTTATTCTCTGCAGCTACCGACCAACAGGAATTTCAAAATCACATCCAAGTTGCTAAGAAAGTTCAGATCCTCCCATCCCCATATTGGGGTCGTCTGGGAATAACCAGACCTTGTATATGGGGTCAGCAGACAAAAATTGGATTATGAGATTTTGACAGCCAACCTTAGAAATGCTGCTTCAGGCCTTCCACCTTTGGTAAATTGTAACCTTCCACACACCTTGCTAACCTATTCCTAGAGTACCCTTACGAGCATATCAGGCTGATGTAGCCAATGTTAATTCCTCAAATCCTGCAAGATCACAGTTTTTTCATGGCTACATCCACAGTCTCTATAGGACAGTGGTGGCGAACCTATGGCACGGGTGCCAGAGGTGGCACTCAGAGCCCTCTCTGTGGGCACGCGCACCGTCGCCCCAGTCCTAGGCCTTCAGCTGGGTTTTATAAAACCTTTTCGCTTTAGGCCTCCGCCGCCGTGTGCAAAAAAAAAAAAAAGGTTCAATCAGTCAATTTCAACTTCTCACGGGAAAAAAAATATCTTGCAAAGTTGGAATTGATTGAACTTTTTAGTCCCACCCAGTCTGCCGTTACCAGCGCAGCCACGCCCACCCAATGGGCCACACCCACCCGGCACCCGACGATGCATAAGTGGGTTTTGGGTTGTAGTTTGGGCACTCGGTCTCTAAAAGGTTCGCCATCGCTGCTATAGGAGCAAGAACTAGGAACAGCTAACCAGCTTCTGCTGCTGCTTTCCAACAACAGCAGTAGCATGAGGTAGCCTTCAGACCGCTGGTTCAGGGGTTTCCAACCTTGACCATTTCCAGGTAGATGGACTTCAGCTCCCAAAATTCCATAGCCAGCATAGCCATTGCTGAGAATTCTGGGAATGGAAGTCCACTCACCTTCCATTTGCCAAGGTTGGGAAACCTTGCTGCACTGGTATGAGGGAGGAGGGAAAATGAAGACATGGACATTTACCATCTTAAGGCACCCAACAACCAGAGGTTTATTTTATGGAGCCCATGCAAATTAGCATGAAAGCACCAAATATTTGTTCCTTAATGTATTCCAGCAATTCAGTAAATCAAAAATTGCAGCTCTATCCAGAATGCAAATACGTTTTGTCCTGGTGGTGAATATTGCGTTTTCTTGCCTGCTCCACCACCTGGAAGAGCAGTTTCTTTTCTCCATAGCTCTGTTTAATGGAGACTGTATAAGGGGAATGAAATAACATGTTAATTCAGAATTATTTAATTCAGAATCATTTTAATTTGCTTTTCAGTCTGAATTAGATATAAACAGAGTTCGCTCTCCTCCTCGCCACCCTTTTTTTACATCACACAAATTACATCCGTACTGATTTCTGCTGAGGGCATTAGCATTTTAATCAGCCATGCCACACTGTATCTGGCAGGCCAACTACAACTCAAGGTGTATTGATTTTTTTTAAAAGAAAATCACATCCTCCATGAACATAAACGATGAATACTTTTTTAAAAATTGCAGTTCTGTGTAGCAGCCCGATGACATCTCTTTACGCTTTGAAACTTCCAGAATATTTCTATCCTGGCAGCATGGGTTTTTTTTTTCTTTCATATATCATCTGTAATTTGTTTCTTTTCTAGCAATGCTGCCCCGGATGAGCTCTCTTCCTGATCTGTGCCATGAAGTCAATTGTGAGAAAGGATATGTTTGCCGAGCTATTCACAATCAGGCAGAGTGTTTTCCAGAACCCCAATCCTGCAATTCTGTCCAATGCCAAGAAGGGACCCTCTGTGCAATAGTCGATGGCTTTCCCAGATGTGTTCCTTACCCGCCCTCTTGCCATCAGGTCCAATGTAAAGAAGGGACAATTTGTAGCCTGACAGATGGCTTCCCCAAATGCGTTCCTGTGCCGCAATCCTGTGCCTCCGTTCAGTGCAAAGAAGGCACCATCTGTGCCATTATTAACAGTTGGCCTCAGTGCATTACAAGGCCTGCGTCCTGCCAAAACATCCCATGCAACCCAGGAATGGTGTGTGAACTCATTAATGGCTGGCCGCAGTGTGTGCCTCACCCGCCTTCCTGTCACAGCGTCCATTGCAAAGATGGGACCGAGTGTCAGATCGTTCACGGCCAGGCTCAGTGCGTTCCAACCTCTGCCTCGTGCAGTGAGATCCTGTGTGAGAAAGGAACCATGTGTGAGATGGTCCATGGCCGAGCCAAGTGCGTCCGATTGCCACCATCCTGCCTCCATATTGAATGCAGACAAGGGACCATGTGTGATATGGTTGATGGGTGGCCAAAATGCGTCCCAAGTCCAACTTGCAAAGATTTAAATTGCGAAGCTGGTACCGAATGCAAGATGGTGAATCACCTGCCCAGATGCTTGCCTGTTCCACTCTCCTGTGACCAAATTCACTGCAGGCCTGGGTCTGTATGTCAGCTGGCAGATGGTCAGCCCTTATGTGTGCCCATCTCACCCTCTTGCAACAGGATCCATTGTGAGGAAGGAACAATCTGTGAGATCCTTGACGGTGTCCCCAGATGTGTGCCTGCCGTCACCTCCTGTAACAACGTACAGTGCCCGACGGGAACCATCTGTGAAATGATCAACAATTGGCCCACCTGTAGGCCTCGCCCACACTCCTGTGAGAGCATTGTGTGCAAGAATGGAACGGTCTGTGACATCGCCGATGGTTGGCCAACTTGTATTCCAGTTGTGCCAACAACTTGTGCGGCCATTGTTTGCAGAGAGCAAGCTGTGTGTGAAATGGTGAATGGTGTACCAACCTGCACACCCATCCCACTGTCTTGTGACAGATATAAGTGCAGACAGGGAACTATTTGTGAAGTTGTCCGTGGATGGCCCATGTGCATACCTTTGGCATCTTCATGTGAGAAAATAGAGTGTGCACAGGGCTCTGTTTGTAACATAATTGATGGCTGGCCTAAATGTGTCACTGCCCCACCCACTTGTGACCAACTTCAATGTAAAGTAGGAACCATCTGTGAAAAAGTAAATGGCCAGCCTGCGTGTGTTCCACTCCCTCCCTCTTGTGATCATGTCTATTGCCAAGAAGGGACAGTTTGTGAAATCATGGAAGGATGGCCGAGATGTGTTCCAATTCCCGCATCCTGTGACAAAATCAACTGCAGACCAGGGACCACTTGCAAAATAATTGATCACTGGCCTCAGTGTGTCCCCATCCCACCTACCTGTGACAAACTACGCTGCAAAGATGGCAGCATTTGTGAAATTGTTGATGATTGGCCCATGTGCATGCCCACTCCAGCTTCCTGTGATAAAATCGAGTGCAAAGAAGGAACTATTTGTGAAATGGTTGATGATTGGCCCAGATGTAGCCAAATCTTGAACTCTTGTGAAAAAGTCCACTGCCAGGCAGGGACCAAATGTGAAATATATGATGGGTTTCCAAAATGCATTTCTGTATCTCTTTCCTGCAACAATTACCGTTGCAAAGAAGGGTTTGTTTGTCAGATCGATAATGGTTGGCCAAAATGTGTTCCTGATCTTTCTCCTTGTGAAAAACTCAACTGCAGTGCAGGAATGATATGTGAGACACTTCACGGGCAGCCCAGATGTGTCCCCATCACCACCTCCTGTGCTAATGTCATCTGCCAGGAAGGAACCATTTGTGAAATCAACCATGGTTGGCCTAAATGTGTTCCCATCTCTTGTGCAAACTTCAAATGCAGAGAAGGGACTGTGTGTGAACTATATGATGGGCATCCGAAATGTCTCCCCATCTCACCTTCTTGTAACCATTTTCAGTGCAGCTCTGGAACAGTTTGTGTAATCAGCCATGGTTGGCCCAAATGTGTTCCTATCTCAATCTCTTGTGAGAACTTCAAATGCAGTGAAGGAACTGTGTGCGAGATATATGAAGGACAGCCAAAATGCCTTCCTAGATCCCCCTCTTGTCATCAATTCCATTGTAAGAGTGGAACGGTGTGTCAAATAAACAATGGCTGGCCACAGTGTGTTCCGATTTCCCCTTCTTGTGGAAATGCCAGTTGCAGCATTGGGACCACATGCCAAATGGTTTCTGGCTTGCCCCAGTGTGTTCCTACATTGCTGTCATGTGATCAATTCACCTGCCATGAAGGAAGTGTTTGTAAAATGGTTGATAACTGGCCAAGATGCCTTCCTATCCCATCCTCATGTGATAGGTCAAACTGCCAGGAAGGTACCATTTGTGAGATTGTTAATGGATTTCCAACTTGCATCCCAATTCCATCGACGCTGTGTGCTTCTATGCATTGTCAAGCAGGAACTGTGTGTCAACTCATTGGTGGAAGCCCACAGTGCGTGCCCAGCACACCTTCCTGTAGCCAGTTTCAGTGTCCTGCTGGGACTATCTGTGACATGGCCAGTGGATGGCCCAAATGCATTCCTGTACCAACCTCCTGTGAAAACACCCATTGTCAAAGTGGGACTATTTGTCAAGTTATAAATGGTTGGCCCAAATGTGTGGCCCCTGCACATTCATGCCAGACAACTCAATGCTGGGAAGGGACTATTTGTAGAATGGTGGAAGGTTCACCTAGATGTTTTCCTGCTGTATCTTCTCATGCAACGTGTTGGGCCTCTGGTCAGCCCCATTATCACACGTTTGATGGACGCAGCTTTGATTTCCAAGGTAGCTGCACTTATACGGTGGTTAAGACCTGCAGAACCAGCTCCAAGCTGCCATTCTTCCATATCTTCACCAAGAGTCAGAAGAATTCCCCTTTCTCTTTCATCAATCATGTCACCATCACCATCTACAACTCCAGCATCACCATGATCAAGCACGAGTATGGCCTTGTCAGAGTAAGAACCATCTTTGTACTGTTTCATTATTTATTTTTTTACTTATTTACATTTCACATTTCTTAACAACCCATCTCCTTCATTTAAACATTGAGAAAGTGCTGATGGCTTAACTTCAGCTGTACCAAATAAAATTCTGCTTATGAGAGACAAAAGAAAGCAGGTAAAACACATTTCTTTTGGTAAGCCAGTGCTGAAAATTGATAATCTAATAGTTATAGAAACTTATGAATCTGCGTTATGCCAGAACAGACAATAGGCCATTACACTAAGCCATTAAAAAGTGCATGGCTTATAAGAAGGATGTCCAATCTAAAGTTGTCTTTGGCAACTTTAAGACTTATGGACTTCAACTCACAGAATTCCCCAGCCAGCCTTTCTGGGAATTGAAGTCCACAGGTGTTAAAGTTGCCAAGATTGGGCACACCTGGCTTAGAAGCAAGTCATTGTGGGCTGGAAATCAGGATTTGTGGCTTTCTGTTTTAGTATTTAGGCAACTATATCTTCTTGTATTGCCTTCCTATCCTATGTGTCCTTGCTGTACTTTTTTTTGCTACCGTGTGACACAGAATGAACGCTGGATTATATGGCTCTTTAGCTACTCTTAATGTTCTTAAATTATAGCTAAAACCAACCATGGGAGCACACTCACATACTGGCTCAGTAGGGTAGGTTTTGTCCAGTTCTGGCCCTCCAGGATCTCACCCATTGATTAGTAACTTGAGCTCCCTTTTAACCTGAAGTTAGTAGATATTGGAATTGGGAAAATGTTCTACATCCATAGCATAGCATAACTTACTACCTATGTAAGTTATCTGCTTTCATAGGACTGGAAGGAGTATGATGATAAATAAACCTACCTTACTGATAAAAAAAAATGGGTCAGCATATTACTGAAGATGTTTTTTCTGGGATGCCTATAGGCATCTAGTGGTTCTCTATGGGAACAAGAAGTTAGGCAAGAAGGACCCTTTTGAAGTTTAACTCTCAAAATGCCCATCTTCTCTTCCATTTTAAAATTTCTATTAATGCAACCCAATCCATTATCTTTTTTTAATGCTTCTGAAAATGAAATTACAACGCACGAGCTGCTTGGGTGTTTTGTTGCAATCCAATTCGTCTGTCAAATATGTAATCTTAAAAACAAATGATAATCACTGGCCTCTGTCTCTTCTAGATCAACCAGGTACGCTCTCGTCTGCCTGTAAGTTTATACAATGGGGTGGTCTCCATATACCATCGAGGAAGCCAACTAGTTATTGAAACACAGTTTGGCCTGAAGGCTTACTATGACTGGAACTATTACCTAGTGGTGAAGGTCACTGCAGCTTTTCAGAGTCAGATTTGTGGCCTTTGTGGCAACTATAACGGAGATCCCAATGATGACTTTGCTACCCCTTCGGGAAGCTTGGCCGCCAACGCTGTGGAATTGGGCAAGAGCTGGAAAGTAGAAGATGGAGATCTGGCTTGCAGACACGGCTGCCATGACAGATGCCTGCGGTGTTCTGAAGAGTTAGCAGCCAGATACAACACAGAAAGTTTGTGTGGCATGATTGTTCAACACAGGAGTGGTCCTTTCCATCGCTGCCATTCCTTGATTGATCCCAAGCCATATTTGAATGACTGCGTAATTGATTTATGTGCCTTTGAGGGCTACAAGCAGATTTTGTGTCGAGCCCTGAAGACTTATGCTGATGCTTGTCAGAGAGAAGGGATGGCAATATCTGCCTGGAGGAAGCACGCTGGCTGCCGTGAGTAAAGCCTGGGATTTATGGAGATAGGGCTCCCACTAGTTTACAGTGACAGGCAGTCGTAGAAGGGGACTGTCATTCCGGAATGGAATGGGTGTGATAAATCAGTGTTGCATATATGTATAGCCAGACAGATGTTGCAGGTAAATGGGATAGAGATTGACTACAACATTACATTTAAAAGGAAACAGTTCTCAGAAGAGGTGAGTTGATGGGCTGCTGAAAATAATCAGAAAATAAGAACATTGATTATATTAAGATGGATGGAGAAGAGGGACGATGAAAAGAGAGCCAGAGAACCAGCCAATCTATATAAGAATGGGTGACTTGGCCAATAAAAAGCCCTTTCTTCGGTTGCTTATTTAAGTGTTTATAAACAGATAGAGCCATGGTACTCCACAATTGCCTTACCTGCATTACAGCCACTGTATTCTGCACCAAATGTAATTTTTGAATGTTCAAGAGTAGCTCCATGTAGAGGAGAGCACTCATGCAAGGTGAGTGACTGAGAAAAGGAATTTCTGGTTTGGAAAGGATGCATTTGGGGCAACCGATAAATTTGTGTAAAAGCTTTGCTGGTCACATCTGCCACTTGCTCCTAGAACAGGAGCTGTGAGTCCAGAAGGACCCCAAATTGCACAGCAGTTTCATTTGAGGAAGTGCCACACCACTCAAAACCAATGGAAGAACTATGCCCTTACTTCAGTGTGGTCAGGCTTGAGTTTAAAGCAGGGATGTCCAACTTCGGCAACTTTAAAACCTGTGGACTTCAACTCCCAGAATTCCACAGGCCTTAAAATTGCCCAGATGGGACACCCATTTTAAAGCCTGTTGTTCCCCATCCAGATGCTAACAGCTTCAGACATGGGACCAAGGCTTCAATAGCATTACTTAATCAACCAGGGGCCTAAATATATAGCTAAGTATCACCAGCATATCAATAATATCTGATCCCATGTTGATGGATGACCTTAACCTGGATATTAAACAAGAGGGTGAAACATCAATTCCCAAGGCACTCCACAAACTTGGAATCTTATCAGTTTCATTGCATTTTATTATATAGCAAAGATGAGATCTTGTACAAGAACATCTATAGCTAACTATGTTTGTTCTTCCTTCTACAGCCTTGATCTGTCCTAACCACAGCCAGCACATGGCCTGTGGCACAGCCTGCCCTGCCACTTGTAGCAACCCTGATGCGCCAAAGAAATGCCACCTGCCCTGCATGGAGATCTGTCAGTGCAAGCCAGGTTATGTGCTTGATGGTGGCAAATGCATTCCCAAAGAGCAATGTGGCTGCATCTATCACGGCCAGATCTATGCTCCCAACGAGCAGTTCTGGGGTGATCAGCAGTGTCATCAGCAGTGTGTATGCAACCCCCGAGACAGGAAGGTGGTCTGCCACGGCTCCACTTGCAGGGAAGGAGAAGGGTGCCATGTGATTAATGGCGTAAGAAAGTGTCATCCAACTTTCTATGGGACCTGCACTACCTTGGGTCAGCTGCATTATATCACCTTTGATGGACTGCAGTTTGACTTCCATGGAACTTGCATTTATCGTTTGGCTGAGCTCTGCTACAAGACGCCAAACCTCACTCAATTCCAAATCCTGGTTCAGCACCAAGGACAGGGATCTGAAACTCCAGCTGCTACCAAAGTACTTGAGGTCCACGTTTACGGGATGGCAATCCTTATCAGCCATAGCAAAGTCTTGGTGAGTACAGTACAGGTAATTAATCAATGTATGACCACAATTGAGCAAGCCAGTGAGTTGTTAAGTGAGTTTTGTCACGCTTTATGACCTTTCTTGACACAGCTGTTTAAGTGAGTCCCTGCAGGTAAGTTAGTACAAGTAGACCTCGACTTATGAAATGTTGAGCCCCAAATTTGTGTTGCTAAGTGAAACATTTGTTAAGTAGGCTTTTCTCCATTTTACAACCTTTCTCGCCATAGTTGTTAAGTGAATCACTGCGGTTAAGTTAGGGTTGTTAAACGAACCTGGTTTCCCCATTGAGTTTGCTTGTCAGAGGGTTTCAAAAGGGGATCACATAACCCCCGGGACACTGTAACTGTCATAAATATGAGTCATGTGCCAAGTGTCTGAATTTTGATAACGTGACCAGAGGGATGAGTCCCAAACGTCATAAGTGTGAAAAACAGTCATAAGTCACTTTCTTCATTGCCGTTGTCACTTCGAATGGTCACTAAATGAACTGTTGAAAGTCGAGGACTGCCTGTAACATGGTTGTTAAGTGCACCTGACTTCTCCATTGACTTTGTTTGTCAGAAGGTTCCAAAAAGCGACCACATGACTCCAGCACCCTGCAACCGTCATAAATACAAGCCAGTTGCCAAGCATTTGAACTTTGATCACTTGACCATGGGGATGATGTAACAGTTGTAAGCGTGAAAAAGTGTCATAACTCACTTTTCTCAATGTCATTGCAACTTCAAATGGTCACCAGGCCAATGGTTATAAATCAAGGGCCACCTAACATCTTCTACCCTTCTCCTATTTATACTTGTGTGATTCTTTGAGTGGATATATCACCTTGATTTCTGGAGGGTTTGTTATCCTCTCAGAAGAGAACGAGAAATCAAAACAGGATGATTGGGAAATTGTTAATTATTGATCAGAAATTGTAAACCTCTTTCATTTGCATATCACTCTTTTAGGCAAAGGCAAATAACCTGCTATTCTCCAGATGTTACTTAAACTACCCCTTCCAACATTCCTCATTTTTAGCTGTAATTCCCAAGGATGTTGGGAGTTATAGCGTATCAGCAGCTGGGGTGTCCTATTCCTGTTCTAAGGAAAAATCTACCATGCAAATTTTGCAGGAGTAGAGATAACAAATGCCTGCCCCCACTGCTCAAATTAAAAAAGGAAATTGAGGGAGCCCCTGCCTCCAATTAAGGAACTCTTTCCCAAGAAAAGAACAGCTGGCCCCCCCGTGCAATCTTGTTTTAAACAATAATTGAAGGCATGCTTGTTCACTCAGGCATATTTAAGATAATTGGCTCGTGCAAGAAGGTTTTGATTTATTTCAATGAGGCACTTTATGCTGTAAAAGCAACTTGAGTGGCCTTATCAGGGTGAAGAGGCAACATGATTTAACTCAATGAGCTGCTTCTCATCACTTTGCACTCCCCTTTTAGCCTCCTCTAGCAGTTGCAAAATCCAGAAGAGAGGTTTGTAAAGGTACTGGGCGTCCCAGAAACCTTTCTACTACACCAGAGATCCCCAACCTTCGGGGTACCAGGGACCGGTTCCGTGGAGAGAGGTTTTTCTACGGACCGGAGGGGGCATGGTTTTGTTTATTTGTGCTGACTGGTTGCTGGCATGCTGCAGCCCGGTACCGATCCCTGTACTACACAACTGTGTAGCTGTTACTGAGGCAGGAAAAGTAAAAAGGCAGTCAGCTCTTGGGAAACCACCCAACCCTGTTAACTTATGAAGCAGCTTCAGGCACTTATTTTGCTCCGTCATCGAAATGGAACCCCCTTGTGAAGTTCTATGTGGTTCTTGAGCAAAGGTGGGCAATTATGGCCCCTTTATGACCTATTATTAACTTTAAAGTGTTCCATTTTACTGTCACATGTCTTTCTCCACAGGGCTCTAGGAAAGCATTCAGTAACAGTCCACTTTCTATCATACTTGTTCACAGAGCTCTATATAAGCTTTTTAGCAGAGCTGCAAGGGGCTGGGCCAAATTCTAGCAATCCACATTTTGAGTCAAGGTTCAAGAGATGAAACCATAGCATAGACTAGAGTAAAAAAAAAACTGATTAATTGCAATAAGCAGAGAATAGCACAAGGTTGAACTGTTGCGTTCTTACAGGCTTGAGAGTTTGCTACTCCTGCTGCAGATGTTTCATTGCCAGGCTAAGTAGCAGCATTAGTCCATGGTGGAATGCCATTTTCTGGCTGTTTATATATACTGTACTAACTTGTCCTTTTAGCCTTGCTTCCTTCATCGCTCTTTGAATATTTTCTTTCTTTCTTTCTTGATTGTTCCTGTTTATCTGGTACTAATCCTGTTCTCTGAGTCCTAGTTAACGGATCAAGGAATTCACCCTGGCAGATATAAAGATATGCAGCTTCAAAGTAAAACTGACCCCAAAGTTATTCTAGTTAGAAACCTGCTTTCTGAGTGAATTTTTAATACTCAAGCATTCTGCACTCCCCAGCCAAGCAGAGATGAAGCTAAGAAGCTTTGACTTTGCTAGAATTTGATTACACAGAGCTTTTAAGTTTCCCCTGCCCATGGTCATTCTTTCACCTTCTGCTTCTCCAGCTTTTTTTTTTCAACCTATATTTTCAATGCTGTGGGTAGTCTCGTCTCCTGATCAGAGTATTCAGGAATAAGTGCAAGTACTGGGGCTTGGTTCTGGTACATCTGCAAAATTGGGTAGCAATAAAAGAGAATAGCTCAGGGTTGAAATAAGGGGTCCTTGGTGCTCTCTGGACTTGGTTGTTTTCTTGCAGATGTTTCATGACTCAAACTAGGTAACTACCAAACAAGCCCAACCAAAGAACCCCCAAGGCCACCCCCCACCAACAGTGAAGGGCAAGCCAGGAGAATATAAACTGAGAGCAAACCTCACTCCTTGCTAGCCTTAATTATGTTACCTAGTTTGGGTAATGAAACGTCTGCAAGAAAACAACCAAGCTCAGAGAGCACCAAGGACCCCTCAAAATTGGGTATACCAGCTTGGTCTTCCTCTAAGGAAGAAAACACATCTGGCTGAGCCCTAATCATCTCTGTATTTACTGGTGGGAAATTGCGTGAATGGAGAATGCCAGAAAAAAAAATGAGGTATCAGGCAAAAGAGGAAATAGCCTCGTTAAAGTGTAGGTTGAAAGAAACCTCTGAAAAGGCCTGATGTATTTTCAAGGTGGGTATCTTTATGCTTTTCCAAGATTGAGACCTGAATGCTTCTTCCATCTGGATTCACCCTAAAAGATTTGTTTAATATATATTGTGAAATGTTCTCTCTCTCTCCCCCACCCCTTGCTTTTCAGCTGAACGGCTTAATGATCAACCTCCCTTACAATGTTGACTATAACAAAATTTCCCTCTACCGCCTGGGATGGGACATTGAGATCATGACCGATTTTGGTTTAATGGTCACCTTTGACATGAAGAATAATATTCGTATCTCAGTGCCAGGAAGCTACAGGGGAAGAACGTGCGGTCTCTGTGGCAATTTCAATGGGAAAGTAGAAGATGACATGATGCAACAAAGTGGAATGCCAACAACAGATCCCGGAGAGCTGGGCAGAAGCTGGAAGATCCGGGATATCCCAGGATGCCATGAGAAGGAAAGAGAGTCCTGTGTGGACATGGTGCATTTGGAGTACACGCAGAGAATGAGTAAGGAGTGTGGTCTCCTACTAGACGTACATGGCCCATTCAAGAGCTGCCATAGCAAGGCGCCGCCTCACTCATACTTCCAAAACTGTGTCTTTGATTACTGTTCCAATAAGGGCAACAAGAATGTCATCTGTCACATTATCTCCTCCTACGCTGCAGCTTGCCAAACATTAGGGATCGAGATTTCCGAGTGGAGGTCCGTCCGCTTTTGCAGTAAGTAAGGATGGGCAAACATATATTGCTTTCTTACGGGAAGTTCTCAACTTACGAGCACAGTTGGGGCCAGAACTTCCATTGCTGAGCAAGGCAGGTTTTATCTGAGTCATGCCTGATTTTACAACCTTTTTGCCATAGTTATTAAATGCATCACTGCAATGTTGTGAATCCCATGGTCATTAATCCAGCTTCCCCCATTGACTTTGCTTGTTGGAAATACCGTGTTTCCCCCAAAATAAGACCAGGTCTTATATTAATTTTTGCTCCAAAAGACGCATTAGGGTTTATTTTCTGGTTAGGGCTTATATTCGGGGAAATACGGTACAAAATGTGTCTGTCTGGCTGACAGACACATTTTGATTGTCCCTCTTTAACTGGGGCTTATTTTGGGGGTGGGGCTTATATTACAAGCATCCTGAAAAATCATGCTTATTTTCTGGTTGGGTCTTATTTTGGGGAAAACACGGTAGGCTGGGGAGGTCGCAAATGGTGATCCCGTGACCCTGGGACCCTGCAATTGTTGTAAATACAACAATTTTGATTATGGGGGTGCTGCAATGGTCATAAGTGAGAGGGCTGATTGTAGGTCACTTTTTTCAAGGCTATTGTAATTTTGAATGGTCACTAAGTGAAGGGTTTCAAGTTGGGGATTGCCTGTATCGTGTCCACAGTTTGTCTGTGCAAATTTTATATCCACCCATTTCCATAACATTGACAAATGTTTTTATGCAAGCAAAACAGTTTTATACAAATCTGGCAAATGTATTGTTTTGGGTCAAAACCACTCTATGCAGAGATCTGATTAGTTTTATACATTTCCTTAATGTCCATAATTTTATGTACTGGAGAACAGCATCACATGAGGTAAGGAAAGGATATATGTTTCCATCTTATGGAAACAGATCAGAAATATGAATTAGGTCAGTTCCCACTGAAATTTGTGATGAACGAATTATATTCACATCCATAGCAGACTATTTATGGATAAGAAGCTTGTAGAAATTTCCTACCAAGAATGATGAGCAAAGCAACAAGCAAGCCACTTTTTTCTGAGTGAAAAAGATATGAATTATTCATTTTAATGAGAAAGTGGCTAGGGAGATAACATTCTTGCTCACCCAGACTAGAAGCTGGGTCAGCCAAAAAACGCTGTGCTTAATCATTGTGAAAAACAGAATGTTAAACTAGATCAAGGTAAGGAACGTACAGTCATCCAGATGTTCTTCTAACTACAGTTCCCAGCAATACTAGCTTTCATGTCCAATGGCAAAGGTTTGGGGGAATAGTAATTTATTAATATCTGGATGGGCAATCCTTGGATCGACTTTTGTTGTAATAAGCAGATCTACCTTCATATCTTTGTGTTCCTAGCTTCAGACTCAGAATACTATCTTGGTCTTCCTGGTTACCCAGCTAAAAACAGTCTGGCTTAACATGGTACCATCAGGTGTCCTTGATTTTAGCATTCGTAATTCAGATATTGAAAGGACATCATCACATCTAGAGGGTACCTGGAGCAGTGCATTGAAACAATGTCTAAGATAATGTTTTGTAACTCTAAGAAATTTGGACTTCAAGTCCCAGAATTCCCCAGCCAGCATTTCTGGCTGAGGAATTCTGGGAGTTGAAGTCCACACATCTTAAAGTTGTCAAGGTTGAAAAACAGTGATCTAAGAAGTCAGAAACTAATATATCTTCTTTCTTTGATGATAAAATGGGTAAGAGTTTAAGAAAACTGAACATAAAGCAATGATAAACAGTCTGGGACTCTTTTGAGGATGTGAATTTCAAATCTTCAATCTTTCATCATCAGTCATATCATTCGCAACTTATTTCAGTTGTGAAGCCAAATCTTGGTGGGGGGCGGGGTAGCAAAAGTTTCCAATCAAGATTCAAAGGGAAATTTAAGAAAATGTGATATAACAGTACTGTCTTCTGCAAAATATATCAATGTCTTCTTGTGTTCCCCAGAACCTGACTGCCCCCCAAATAGTCATTATAAAGTCTGTGCCAGCCACTGCCCTGTGACCTGTCACAGCCTCTTTAATCCAGTCCTCTGCACTGCTAATTGTCGAGAGGGATGTGAATGCAACCAAGGCTTTGTTCTGAGCGGAGACCAGTGTGTCCCCATCTCACAATGTGGCTGTGTCCACCAAGGTCTCTACTACAAGGCAGGTGAGTCTTTCTTTGTCAATGGATTTTGCAAGGAGCGATGCACTTGCCACGTCGGTGGTATCATGGAGTGCCACCGTTCCTCCTGTGGACCCCATGAGGAGTGCCGTGTGGTGGAAGGTATCCAGAAGTGCCATTCAGATGCTCCCAAGAAGAGTGGGACCTGTCATGTAGCTGGAGACCCCCACTTCATCACCTTTGATGGCTCCACCTTTGACCTTCAGAGCAACTGCACTTATACGCTGGCAAGGAGCTGTACACGTCAGCATTCCCTTCCATCTTTCTCCGTCAATATACAGAATGAAAGGCGATCCAGGGGCAAAATCTCCGTAACAAAAGTTGTATCTATCACAGCCTACCAAAACACCATTTCTCTCTTGCGAGAAAGGAGAGGCATTATCCTGGTAAGGAGATACAAATGGAAATATTACGAGTAGCGATGGGTGAGATGCTTTTTGTTGGGAGCTTCAATAGCAGATAAGTTAAAGAAGTAAATGGTTGCATCAGCCACAAGGCAATGCAAATACTGAAGGTGTACATGTTGAGATGGCCATATGAGTGTGGGTAGCGAATGATTCTAGTTATATCAGCCATCAAAAGTCTAGAGGGAAAGTAGAATATGTTGTGGGTCCCATCAATTAGGGATGTACAGGAGGAGCCATGGTGGCACAGTGGTTAGAATCCGGTATTGCAGGCTAATTCAGCTCACTGCCAGGAGTTCGATCCTGACCGGCTCAAGGTTGACTCAGCCTTCCATCCTTCCGAGGTTGAAAAAAAGAGGACTCAGATTGTTGGGGGCAGTATGTGACTCTATAAACCACTTAGAGAGTATGAAGCTGTATATAAGTCTAAGTGCTATTGTTACATCTGGTGGGACCATGAGAAAGACCCTTCTCAGTGGTGGCCCATTCTCCATGGAACATCATTCTCTCCCAAAGTATGGTTGATCCCCATTCTGTTGCTTTTCCAAAAGGCCCTAAAAACATGGATTTGTCAATGGGCCTGTGAACCCCAAATGGAGATGAAGCCAACCAAGTGGTTGATTTAATTGTGCTGCTGCTGTCATGTGTGTGGTTGTGTGTGGGCGGGTGGGGGGAGGTATGGGTTTTTATGTGGTGGGTTTTTAAATAGTGCAGCTTCCCAGAGTTGCTTATGTGTGAGTTGGGTGGCTGTATAAATTTGTTTAATAAATAAATAGACAAAGATGACATGTTTTTTTTAAGACAAATCAGAGCTAACTAGTCTTCTTCAATTGTCTTCTTGTTTCACTCTCATCCCCTTACTGCCACCACAGGTGAATGGTGCCATTACCTACTTACCTTTCCGCCTTGAAAGCGATAGTATGTGGGTCTTCTATCATGGTGACAACATTGTGCTTCGGACAGACTTTGGCTTGTTTGTCTCTTTTGACCAACTCTACCACCTGATTGTCCAGGTGCCTGAGGCTTATCAGAGCCAGATGTGTGGTTTATGTGGCAATTACAATGGGCATCCCCTTGATGACATCTCTCTGCCCACTGGCCAGCCAGCCCTAAGCGTGCAAACCTTTTCGGCTGCATGGAAAGTAGCTGCTCCTTCTGCCGCTTGTACCGAAGATTGTGCCTCCATTGTGTGTGGTGCATGTCAAGAGAGTCGGAAGGCCAGCTACATACACAGCACCCAGTGTGGCATTTTGCAGTCCCCCTATGGACCTTTCAGTGCTTGCTATTCCACCATCAACCCTACGGACTTCTACAACAATTGTGTGCATGACCTCTGCAAGGCAAGGGGGAACCCAGTTATTCTCTGCCGAGCTATCCATAGCTATGTTGCTGCTTGTCAAGCAGCTGGTGTCCAGATCAAACCCTGGAGGACAGCAAACTTCTGTCGTAAGTGCTTCTAGGGAGGCAGTTTCTATGAAGAGCGTCTCCTAAGGCAGAGTAGGGAGAATGGGAGGTGCAGGACATAAAATGGGCATAGCCACACGGGGCACATCAGTTGTCTGTCTCTCTCTGAGTTGGAAGAAGTTTCTTTGATAGCAATTCAGCTTCAGGTGTACAAATTTCCCTCCCCTCCTATCACCCATCTGTTCTCCCTCTATTGTTACTGTTACTGTTGGTTGCACAGTCAGCCAGATGTTTAGACTGGATTTGGCATTTCCATCCAGCTATCAAGTTCTTCCCAAGGACCTGAGATAGGCAGATGTCATTTGATGGTATTAAAGAGTATTTTATAATCACCCATTTGAGAAGCCCTGATCTAAGCACATTAGTTGACCTCATTCTAACATCCTCAAGAAGAGAACTTTCTCTGGCAGTAACATTTTCTCCTTGCAGGAGGAAATCCGTTGCACATTATTTGAAGAAGAGCTGTGGCTCAAGTGGGGGAAAGTACATGCTTTGCCTGCAGGAGATTATTAGTTCAAGCCCAAACAGTGTCGGAAGAGGCTTCATTTTGGCTATCAAACTAGTCAATACAGAATTCTTGAGCAATCTTTGTTTTAACATACAGCTTCTCATATTGTTATGTGTCTACTGCCTACCTTCTCTTTTCTGGATAACCTAGTCTTCTTTGTTTCTTCCAGCTATGAAGTGCCCAGTCAACAGTCAGTATGAACTCTGCACTCGGGCTTGTCCCAGCAGATGCAAAGAGGCAACTGGCATCACGAAGTGCCCCAACCACTGTGCTGAAGGCTGCCAGTGTAAAAATGGCTTCTTTATGGCAGGGTACCACTGTGCCCCCGTCAGTCAATGTCGCTGCTTCCACAAAGGCATGTGGCTTAAGGCAAGTGAGAGCAGAAGTTCTTATGATTGCAAAGTTTTGTTTTGTTTTTTATTTAGGAGATTTTTCTATCCAGCTTTTCTTCTTCAGAGAGCAAAGGTATTTCAGGTAGTTCTCGAATTACAACCGGTTGCTTAACGACCATTTGAAAGTTACAACAGATCTGCCTAGAGATCCTTATGACCCAGTTCTTAACTATGGTTGTAAGTCGAGGACTTCCTGTAGACATAACCTTCTGTCTTCCTCCAGTTTTTCTCATAACAACCCATGGAGTAGGCTGAGCTGAAAGGAAATAACTGATTGACTTAATAAAAGGATAGAGCAGGAGACATCTAGTCACTACTTAATTTTGGCTTTCTGCCTTTTCCGTTTCAATGATGCATGTTGAATGCTTCTGCAGGACTGAAGATTTAGGAAGTGGAATAGCATCTGCATAATAGCACACTGTTGGTTCTCCAAAGTAGAAGAACTATAGCTGTACGAAAGGGATCTTATGGATGAATTGGTGTTGCCAGCAAACAGAAACATGTTGGCATTCTCACTGCTGCATCCCAAAAGAGTAAAATATTAAAGGATTAGGTGGAATGAAACTTGGTTCAATAGCAGTAACTGCGAGAGGGATCTTGGAGTCCTAGTGGACAATCACTTAAATATGAGCCAGCAGTGTGCTGCAGCTGCCGAAAAAGCCAATGCAATCCTAGGCTGCATTAACAGAGGGATAGACTCAAGATCACGTGAAGTGTTAGGACTGCTTTATAATACCTTGGTAAGATCACACTTGGAATACTGATCTAGGTTTGGTCACCACAATATTAAAAAGATGTTGAGACTCTGTAAAGAGTGCAGAGAAGAGCAAGGAAGATGATTAAGGGGCTGGAGACTAAAAGATATGAAGAATGGTTGCAGGAATTGGGGATGTCTAATCTAGTGAAAAGAAGGACTAGGAATGATATAGTAGCAATGTTCCAATACTTGAGAGGTTGCCACAAACAAGAGGGGTCAACCTGTTTCCCAAAGCACTGGAAGACAAACAAGAAGCAATAGATGGAAACCAATCAAGGAGAGAAGCCACCGGGAACTAAGGAGAAATTTCCTGGCAGAAAAATTAACCAGTGGAATGACTTGCCTTCAGAATTTGTGGGTGCTCCATCATTTGAGGTTTTTAAGAAGAGGTTGGACAACCACTTGCCTAAAATAGTAAAGGGTCTTCTGCTTGGGCAGGGAACTGGACTAGAAGTCTCCGAGGTCCCTTCCAACTCTGTTATTCTGTATTCTATTCTGAATGAAAAGAAGAATGAAAATAAAAATGGGAGTAACGATGATGCCAGAGAGACAGTGGGAAAAGAGGGACAATCCAGATTAATAGAAATTAAGGAATCCATCTATCAATTCCAACAGAAGTATTGGAAGGTTGATAATTAGATATCAGATAAGAAGGTTTTGCAAATATGCCATTATCCCACAATAATTGTGACTATTATCTTATTAATGTAAGGTATAAGTACATCCTGCCACGGATGCTGGCCATTTTTTAGCTGTCACCCCTAAACCTGCCATATTTTTATTGCAGCCTGGAACTCCAACGATCACAGCCAATTGCATGGAGAGATGTACTTGTGAACGTCAAGGTCAACTGGCATGCACTCCATTCCCATGTGCATCTGGAAAAACTTGTGTACTGAATAATAACAAATGGGACTGTGTCGGGAAGGAGGGACACTGCACCATTGCCCATGAACACATCTTCACCTCTTTTGATGGAGTATCTGGAAAGCTTCCAAGCGAGGGGTCCTTTGAGATCACAGCCCTTGTCAATGCTAAGTCAAAATCTTGGTTCCGGGTGGTGGTGCAGGTGAAGAAATGTCCCCAGTGTGCGACACCCAGTGTGGTCTCTGTCACTGTCTATTTCCACAAGCTGATTGTGCTGGTGAATAAGGATAGCTCAGTTTCGGTAAGAAGCAACTCCTGGCAGATGATAGCTCTCATGTTTTATTCACCTACTCTACTTATAGTACTTTATCTCTTTCTTTCTTCTTTCTTCTCCTTCTACATACAAAATGTACAGGATTTCTAATCACCTAATTGCCTTTCCTTCTCCCTTTCCTTTTCACCTAGTTGTCTCTGTCTGACCTAGACTGCCACAACTAATGAACAAATCAATGAGGTGTAAATTTTATAATGAAAGGTACCAGTAGCAACTGAGATCCGGCTGCAATGAAGTTAGAGTCTATGTACTCTTACGAGACTAGGATGTAACACAGAGATCAAATGAAGGAAGGCGAATATACATATCATGGGATAATATTGCGGGGTCCAATCTGGGTCAGTCACCGGGATCAGAGTTTTAGCTTTCGGACTTGTACTGGAGCCCATCCTCAGGGAGCTTCTTTCTAACAGGGTGTGTGCTTTGGGCTGTTCTGTGTGTAGTATTTATATGTTGCCTGTTGTGTGTGGCTTTTTAGTGGTTGATTGGGGTGTTGATGGCTGGCCATTAAGTCATTGGCTGTTGTTTCCTTGTGCTGCCAAACCCTCACCTCCTAAGTACTTGATAAGCTGGTGCTAAATCAGCACTCCTGTTGACGGATGAGGGGCCTCTTTCCAGGCTTCAATCACTTCCCTGGCTGTTTTTGTACCCACTCATCCAACAATCTTAGTAGCTGCAAAATTTAATGTATACATCAGAGATCAAATATCTATGAGTTGGTATGGCAATTCAGGGTGGAAGAATTAGGTGCAGATTGATAAACTAGGGGGCTGAAACTGGTGAGGCTTAGGAAGAAAATTCTGGAAGAATGTGAAGCAGAATCAAGAAGAGAGAGAAGTAGATTAATACGTAGAAAAACTCAAGGACAGAGACACAGACTTCAGGAAAAATGCCAAAGGTTCGTAGATTTATAACTAATACTTGAAATTCAGGGTGAGTGGACATCCAACTGTACATTACCACCCAACTGATCCATTTGATCTATGGGATCTCATGCAAGGCCCTTACTAATTCCTCTCCTCTGAAGGCTCTGTACCCTTAGTTGTATATGAATAGGATCCACAAGGAGCACCAACAGGTGACATTCTACCTGAAATGTCCACCTCTTTCTTCTAAAAATAACAGTCTGGAAGTTAATTTGGACGTGATATTAACCAGTATGTGTAGACTTTTAGGCTGCCCAGCAGGCTTAACTGGTACAAACACCGTTATTAAGCTCGGTTAGAGTAAACGTTAGCTTGTTATGGCCTAGACCTTTGAATGAAACCAGATTATTTGGTTAATGTATGATTTCATGTATTAAGCAAACTTAGAAAATGGATTAATTCAGTAACCAGATTTTTCTGTACAACAAAAACTTTTCTGGAATGTTTTTGGTAGCACCTTTTGATTGCATAATGTAAAATGGCAGAAAATGGAAAGAGGAAATGTGATTCTCAGTAGTGGGGTGTGAAGTTTTAAAAGAGAAATGTTACAGAAATGAAGAGACTGAGCACTACCATGTAGTGATGCTAAGGGAACTGCAAATTTAGCCAAAACTCCATTCTTTGACTGTGATAAATACTGGTTTTCTAGAAGAAAATTGCCCACTTTCTAGTATTCTTATTCACCTCTGTTTTTCTCATGTATCTTCCACAATTCAGTACACAATGTCTCCAGGCAATTTTTGGATTTGCATTTTCTAGGTGAATGGGCATCCTGTTCATCTCCCAGCTCAGCCTTCCAAGGAGGTATCAATAACCTTGATCCAAGATACGGTGATAGTGGCACATGAAACAGGTGTACAGGTTCTCTATAGTACTGGTGGTGAGTTAACAGTGACAATCAGTGCAACCCTGGCCAACAAAGTGTTCAGATCCTGTGGGAACTTCAATGGTAATGGTGCAGATGACCTGAGACTTCCCCATGGTAAGAAGGCCCACACCATTACTGAGGTCCTCAACTACTGGAGAGTCAGAACAGGAATACAACAGGGTATGTAAAGATAGAAACTTATTTCTTTCTTTTTCTTAATATTTGTCTAGCTTTGCTCTCTAATTTAACTCCATATTTAGATAAATATCAAGGAGAGAAGCAACCTAAGGAGAAATTTCCTGACAGAACAATTAATCAATGGAATGACTTGGCTCCAGGAGTTGTTGGTACTCCATCACTAGAAGATATTGGACAGCCATTTATCTGAAATGGTGTAGGATTTCCTGCTTGATCAGGGGGATGGACTAGAAGATCTCCAAAGTCCCTTCCAAGTCTGTTATTCTGTTAAATTATAAAGTGAATATCATGTTCCCATCAGTGACTACAGATGCAAACATCTAAGTGTACCATAGTCTGGCACTTGACCCTTCATGTTTAAGGAAACATGTTGGTCTACTTAATGTTTGCTCCTCTTAATGTTGAAGTCTTTTCAAGCTCCATATGGAAGTGCTACACACACATCCATTGCTCTGAGGGGGGTGCATTCCATTGTTTGAAATTCAAAATACCAAACACTTTTTTCCTTTTTTTTTTTTTTTTTTTTGAAGCTCATTTCAAAATCCACTCCTATACGGCGCCTTGATTGAAGATCAGTTTTCGTAACACCAACATTCCCAGGAATGCAGTCTGGACCGTATCATGGATGGATGGAAGAGAAGATTCTTTTCTTATATGAACTCATTCAATTTGCATCTCTGAAAATCTGCATTTGACCATGTTTGGCAGTGGAGTTTACAACTAAAATGGTAAAATTATACATATTAAAAATCCACAGAAGAGTATTTGGAGAACAGAATCCACAAAGGCGTTGCATTAAGAGAAAGGGATGAGAAAGGGATTCCCCAATGTGTGCAAATTTTGTGTGAATTTTCATGTATTTTTTTTTAAAAAATGTATATTGAATACTGAATGCTGGGAAATTCAGCAAATTTGATAGATTCGCCTTTTCCTACAAGCCAGAATATCTTCTAGTACAGGGTTTCCCAATCCTTAGTGACTTTAAGCCAACATCTCTGGTTGGGGAATTCTGGGAATTGAAGTCCATACGTCTTAAAATTGCCAAGACTAGCTGTAGAATTCTAGGAATTGAAATCCCTGTGTCTTAAACTTTCCAAGGTTGGGAAACCCTGTTCTAGAGTCCCAGACCACAAGCGAGCAAATGGTCTTGTAAACACAATATACAGCATCTTTTGTTCTATTGCCAACAGCTACCTCCCACCAACTGGATTCATGTATCCTACAAACATACTTATTGGCTGAGATCACCCATGCTAAGCCCTGGTTTGTTTCTAACACTGAGCGAAGCCTACACCAAACAAGCAACACTACTAGCCATTGATTCACAAATGCTGAAGCCTCACAGTTGAGGAGATTGTACTTAATTCGGATTCTAGCTAGGATCTGCTTTTTTTAAAAAAAATCTACTTTGATATTTAACATTAGTTTACCTGCTAAACACACATTTGAAATGCAAGATCTGCTGAATTGGTATGGTTACCATATTTGAGGTGCAAAAGTTCAGTTGACCACAAGATGTCACCAGAGATTTGCACCTCTTCGCTGCTGTCTAGTGGTTATTCAGATACTTGCAATCTAGATGTGGTAGCTCTAAATATAAAATAGTAGCTGTTCACTGCATCATAAGGTTTAGATATATAGCTCTTTTTTTTGGTGAGGGAGGTTGAATGTTTTGAATCATTTTGAACTAACACTGTTGAAACTGTTAGAATCAATTAAAGCTTTTGATAAAAAGATTTTGCAGTTTTCTATGCTGTTCACATTGAACCTGTTGCAGCTTTAACAGAAACATTTACACTGTATTCATACAGTTTTATATATAAGCCATTCCTAGAAGGAAGAATTTAGCAGGCTCTGTAGACTAGTGAAAATAGGGGAGGGTAGACTTTAATTGGTTGTGATGTCTTTGGGTTTTAAATCTTTCTTGTACACAGAGGCAACCAAATGCAGGTACGCACACACAAATCCACCTAGAACTTTGCTAAAAGCTGTAGCTGTTTCATTGATTCAGCCCCGAAGATAAGTCAGAAGAATTCCGTAAGCATGTTCTCTCATACAAACCTCACATCCATCACCTGTCTTTCATTCGAAGAACCCACTAGCCCACTTTAATAAACAATGATTCCCTCATTGCAATCAAAGCTTCATGCTAGAAGCAAGAGGAGGAGGTTAAACTAAGTTCTAACTGCCATGGGGGGAAAAATAGTAATCCAAACAATGAAGTTTTGAAGCAAGATCCTTTATTAAAATACCCTATAACAATGATCTCTAGGCTGCCAGCCAAACTGGCTGAGATATAGCGAGAAAGAAAATAGATTGAGAAAAGATTTTACAGGAAATGGAAAAGGTATATTGGCAATCGTTAAGTACACAAACAGAAAAAGCACCCAAATCTACATGGGCAGTGAGGTAGTTAGATTTGGCCTTGAAAATAGCACCCCAGTTTCCCTGTTCCCGCTTATTCTGCATTTTTTTTTATTATGATGATCAGATGAGCCTTCTTCATCCTTCTCCACAAAATACAAGCCTGTGTCTTGTTATCCTCTTCATGCTCTCTTCCACAGACTAAAATTATTATGGCAAAGGGTCCTCATAGAGCGAATCAATTTTTAATTAAGAGAATCTACTTTTACAGAGTTTTAAATTCCGCATCGCTTAACTTCATTTGAGCAATTCCTATGGAAACTCAGACCTCCGAAAAGTTGTGTTTCCCAGGTCAACTTCCTTCGATGGTGAGGCTTGCCGAAGACTTTCTTCTTGATTTCAATCCACTATCCGATTAGCATCGTCAGATCAGCCTGTTCACTCTTATCCCTAGGCACACTAAGGAGTAAAAGAGAGATAAAGTCTGAGAGGAAGGAAGGGAGCTTGAGAACTAGCATCCACCCATGAACACAAAGCAGACAGGAGTTTTTAAAGAGCAACACTGCTCAACCCAAGAAAACTTAAGAGTACTAATCCCCCATCAAACCAACCTCACTGTTGAGATCTTGGTGCTCTTTTTGATTAATGTACCTGGCTTGGTTAGCTTCACTGTCTCATCTTGAGCTGTTCCTATATATAATGTGGGTTTTCCCTTATCTGTATGTTGATTGCTGGGTGTGTGATAGGGAAGTTACTGAGCCAAGTAGATCAATGAGAAAGAGGAACACAAACTATAAAATATAGGGTCAAGAGCAGCTATGCATAAGAAGTCAACCCTCACTACCTTGCATCAAAGCCCTGATGACAATGTGTAGTTTGGTGATGTATTGTTTACAAGAAGAAATACAACAGTCTATTTAGTGACCATTCAAAGTTACAACGGCACTGAAAAAAGAGACTTATGATCGTTTTTCCCACACACAACTGTTGCAGCCCATGGCCGTGGGGTCATTGTATCAAAATTCCAACACTTGGCAAATGACTCATATTTATGACGGTTGCAGTGTCCCAGGGTCATGTGATCATCTTTTATGACCTTTAGACAAGCAAAGTTAAAGGGGAAGCCATACTCACTTAACCATGTTACTAACTTAACAACTGCAGTGATTCAATTAACAAATGTGGCAAGAAAGGCCGTAAAATGGGGCAAAATTTACTTAACAAGAGTCTTGCTTAACAACAAAAAATTTGGGACTCAATTGTGGTTGTAAGTTGAGGGCTACGTATAACAAACATTGAGTTCCCAACATTTCAACCTTGAGCTACACAACTGCCACTAGGAGAGCCTTTGCACAACTCTGTCAGGAGCTGGATGTATCTTGCTCTGGATCAGAAGGCACTCTTCATTGTCATGGATATTCTAGTCACCTTCCAACTGGACTACTGTAACACATTCTCCATGGGCTGTTCCATGGGCTGTCCTTGAAGCCCTCTCAAAAATTACAAATGATCCAAAATACATTAGCACAAGTAGTAAAGGTACGTTTAGGAATGCCCAGATAACACCACTCATTTCCAAACTACAATGGCTTCCTATAGTTTCCGGGTGCAATTCAAGGTCAGTGGGGTCCATGCTGCTCTCTGAGCTTGGTTGTTGCTAGTACTGATGATGTTACCTAGTTTGGGTAATGAAATGTTTGAAAGAAAGCAACCAAGCACAGACCTTTCATTACCCTACTAGATAACATTATCAGTGCAAGTGATGTGTAGTTTGCTCTAGTTCTCCTGCTTGAGTAGGGGGCTGGACTAGAAGACCTCCAAGATCCTTTTCAGCTCTATTCTATTCTATTCTATTCTATTCTATTCTACATACAGTAGTCTGCCCTGCCAATGTTGAGGATGTGTGGTTTCCTCCTTAGAGAGCATCAAGGACACCTCAGTTCAACCTTGAGCTACAAATATTCTCCTTTATTGGTAATTCAAAGTCTGTTTACCACCTAGAAAGCCCTACATTGTGCAGGACTAGGTTATTTGTAGATAATACTATTGATAAATACTCATCCCATACCCTTCAAAAGACTGGGCATACTTCATGTTCCTTCCCTGACACAATGCCATTTGATGGGACCAGGAGACATGCTTTTCAGTTGTGACACCTGCTTTCTGGAATGATCTTCCCCCTGCAAAGTCCCACCTATGCCGCCCAGAACTTTACTGCATGCAGGGTTTTGTTTTTTTTTTCATTCATGTCAACAGAAGGAGAACCCTCAGGAACCCTGATTCTTCCTCTGAAATGGATGGAGCAGCTGGGAGACTTAAAGTACACATCAAAGCTGTTTCACTGCAAGGGAATGCGCATAAATCTGATCTCTGTTAAATATGTCCAGGAGGTCAGACTCCAGTATTTCCAGCCATTCGCTCTGGTACATTTACAGTTTCATGATTTACAACAGAATAAAATGCTGTTATCTATTTCAGAGGGGAAACGTCCTGGTGAGTGACAAATGGCTCCCACATGCAAGCATCGCCTTCTCCTGCATGGAGGGCAGCAGAAGCTTTAGCTCTGTCTGTCAAACATTAACGGCCCCTCATTCTCCTCTTCCAAATACCACTAGGTAATGATGCTAGATCAAAGCACCGTTTCCCAGAGCGCTTTTGGAGAAACCATTGGAGGCAATAGCTAAGAGCCAGAGAAGGGTATAAACATGTTAAGTGGAAAAAGGATGACCACAGACTCCTTCACTGCATTTCAAGGTCATAAGAAGCCGCTGAAATGTCAATGAATGTTCTTCTCTCAGCCCAGCTCTCCGGTTTCAAGTCAACGGTTCTTTTAGAAAGTTGATGGCTCAGCTTGCTGTTTTAATTCAAGGAAAGGTAAAGGTGTCCCTTATCCAGTCATGTCTGACTCTAGGAAATGGCGCTCATCTCCATTTCTTAGCTGAAGGAGCCAGCATTGTCCAAAGATGCTTCTGTGGTCATGCAGCCAGCATGACTATATACCGAGGCCAGTGGTGGGATTCAAATATGTGAACAACCGGTTCTCTGTGTGGATGCCACTTCCGGAAGTCCATTCTGGGCCTGGGCAACAAAAAATTAGCTACCGGTTCTGCCAAACTGGTGCGAACTAGCTGAATCCCACCACTGACCGAGGCTCATGGAATGCTGTTGGTCCTACTACTTATTGATCTACTTACATTTGTATGCTTTCCAATTGCTAGGTGGGTAGGAGTTGGGACAAGGACATGAACTCACCCCATCACACGCCGTTTGGGTCTCAAACCTGGGCTGTCAGCTTTCCAGCTGACTAGCTCAGCATCCTTAACCACTGAGCCATTGCGCTTCCCCATAATTCAAGTAAAGCCTTATTATTAGTAAACTAGCCTGGGAGACAGGGCAGGAAGAATCCGTAGGGAGGAATAATCAAAAACTCATTTACCAGCGAAGCAAAATCTCTGGCCGTCCAAGACAACAAGAGCTCTGGAAGGTTGCTGACATCCACTCCGCCTGGCCCCTTCAAGTCATCCAATGGTGTGTCGTTGAAGTTTCCACATGCTCCACACACCTTCCCTGCCAAAGCTGGGATGACAGACACAGCTACTCTGCGATTTGGGCCAAATGTTATTTGAACCTGAGGTGTCTGCAGGACAATCACGTCACCGGTCAAGTCAAACTTCACTGAGTTTGTGATCTGGAGTGGGATTTTCACCGGCAGCCCATTCACCTGGAACGCACAAGCAGAGACCAACAAAGTTAGATGGAGAGGCAGGGAAAATATCTAGTGGTGCAAAATTCTCCTCCAAAGGCTTAAGTTAAGAATGGAAACTATGCAAGTTTGATGTGATTTTATCTGCAGAACAGGAGCAGGCTATTTGGCAGCTAGTAGTTGGTTTCGGATCATAATTCTCTATCAACTGCAGTATGTAGTGCTAAGGATCTTCTCAAACCCAGATACCATTAGAGAAAACAGTGAAAAACAACAACAGAGACCTAATTGTTAAGAGCCATAGACCTGAGTTTGTCAATCTTTGGAAATTAAGTCGCCCAGACTCACTTAGTTGAGTTGGCAGCTATAGAAATTGAATGAACAGATAAAATTAAGTGGGCACATTTGGGATTTTTAGCACATGCTACACCAGGGGTGTCAAACTGCCAGTTGCATCACATGGAGGCCGCGCCCACACCAGCTCCAGTAATGCAAAAAAAAAGTCACGATACGTCATGACACATCATGTGACGAGTTTGACACCCGTGTGCTACACCATTCTCACAAAATGGGTGCTCTGGAGAGGGCCTTGACTACTGCAAATGACTGCAGTAATGTTAGGCAGAACCAGACCCAAGGGATCAGAGACAAAAGAGGGCCAATCATTGCCTAGTCACCCGACAGTCTCCCTCCACTGCTCATTACAATATGTCCAGGCAAAAGGGAGAACAAGGCACTTAGCTGCACCTTCCTATCCTCTTATCCTACCCTATCCACCTGGAACTGTGGTGGCACAGTGGTTAGAATGCAGTATTGCAGGCAAACTCTGCGCACAGCCAGGAGTTCAATCCTGATGGGGCTCAAGGTTGACTCAGCCTTCCATCCTTCCGAGGTCGGTAAAATGAGGACCCAGATTGTTGGGGGCAATAGACTGACTTTGTAAACGGTCCAGAGAGAGTTGTAAAGTGCTATGGGGTGGTATAAAAGTCTAAGTGGTATTACTAGTGCTATTTTCTGAACCCCATAAACAAACATTAGGATCATTTTACCTGACCCCCAGGCTACTCTGATTTCTGTAGTAGCAAACCACCCCCTCCCCCTTCCCCACAATGCAACGTGGGTTTGAGTTGCACAGTAGAGAAGAACTCAGTTGTGTTCTGAGATAAGATAAACCTGTGACAATGTCTTAGATTACACAACTACCCTTGCAGGAATTCCCATAAAGGGCTAAAGTACAGGTAATCCTTGACTTACAACAACAGCACTGATAAAAGTAACTTAGGACTGTTTCTCCTACTTATGACCGTTGTAGCATCCCCATGGTCACATGATCAAAATTCAGACTCTTGGTAACTGACTCATATTTATGACGGCTGCAGTGCCTTAGAAGCACGTGGTCATCCTTTGCGTCCTTCTGACAACCAAAGTCAATGGGGAAGCCAGGTTCACTTAACAACCGTGTTACCAACTTAACAACTGCAGTGATTCACTTAACAACCATGACAAGAAAAGTCGTAAAATGAGCAAAACTCACTTGTCCTGTTTAGCAACATAAATTTTGGGTTGAACTGTGGTCATAAGTTGAGGACTACCTGTAACAGGTAATTTTTAATAGGTCATTAAGAGAGCGCCTTCCTTGGTTTGGTTTCCACTTACCCAAACTTCTTTCTGGTCATTCATCGTAATGAATACATTTTTGAAGAAGATGTACAAGGTGGCCGTGGTCGTTTGGGCAGGCAGACATGACGTGACTCTAAGTATGACGCGGAACCAGTCGTCAGAGAGGGTGTCGCAAAGGGAGGCCAACTGATAGGCTCCAGGAGCAACTACATCTCCAGACAGGCCATCGAAGGAAGAGAAATGTTGACCTGGTATTATTATGCAGCGGCCTTCAGTGGGGAAGCAACCACGCAGCCCATCTCTCACTCCGCAAGCTTCACCAGTGCCACAGCTGTGGAGGAGACAGCCCACCTGGCCAGGGCGCTGACATGTGCAGCGCATCTTACAGTCTGTAGTGATGTATGTCTCCCCTTGCTGGAGAAAGAGAAGAAGACATCTCATGAAAACAGCATCCCATGATTTAGAAATTGGAGCTTCGTATTCTCCAGCGAGGAGAATATATGCAGACTTCTATTACACGGGTTGCGTTGCTTTTGTTTTATGAGCTTTTATTATTATTATTTTTTAAAGCAAGGTTTAGTTTTGTTTTCTAAAATTCAAGAAAGAGCATCGCCAAAAGAATAATAAGATTATGAGCAGCAATAAATGGAGTGGGTGAAGTTCAAGATGTTACCAAATCACATGGTTGACATCAACCAGAAAACAATTGCAAACATCAAACACCATCTGCAATATGTAATTTAATAAAAGCGAGGCAATCGGGGCAGCGTTATTATTTCGTGCATTACTCAAAATTATGGGTTCAGCCAATTTGGAAAGAGACTGAAAGAAGAAAGAAAAATGAAGATATAATGGCAATGCAGAAAAACCATCAGGATTGGATATGCAGATGGCTGCAAAGCACCAATGTTTTGGGCTGAATATTCCTATCCAGGGAACTGAATTTTCCATTACATTTTAAGCAAAATGTGTGTGTGTGTGTGCGCATGCATGCGTGTGTGTGTGTGTGCGTGCATGCCTCCATTCACACATTTGTAGCTTTTATTCTGCACATAAGGGATAAAAAAATGTGCTAGGATTGAAAGGCGGCTCTTGAAATCAGAGCAAAAAGACTGAATTCCATTTATGGAGTCCATGTACTTTGGCTGTTGTACAGCATGATCACTGCCATCATTCATAAGAGTTGTTTGTGGCTCAGTTCTTTTATTGCTCTGCTATGAAACTGCTCCAAGGGCAATATAACCAGCAGAGTGTGGTATCATTTCCTAAAATAGCAAATTCAGGTGGTGAGTTACGAGAGGAATCAAGCCAAAATGAGGCTGCTGTGGTGGTTACATGCATGGAGAGATGCAGAGCTGAAAAAGCTTAAGAATGCAATAAAACCCTTGGCCCTTCCCCCAACCCCCATCTAAATAAATGAATGAATAAATAAATAAACGAATGAATGAATGAATGAACGAACAAACAAACAAATAAACAAACAAAAAAATCTTAATTAATTCAAGCATGCTTAGTAGCGAGAGAAGAAGATGGGTTACCTGCCAATCAGTTAACCAAGATGGACAGTTTCCTTCCTTAACCCAGACGTGGAAATCTTTAGATTGCTATGTAATTTAATTCAGGGAATTGTTTAACAAAAGTTAAAGCTGGGTCTTATATTGATCATACCATGCTGGCCACTATTTGGTCTTTTTTGTTTTTTTAACTATACCTTCCAGACACTTCTGGCCAGGATTGGGCACAGGATATGGGCAAAAGTGTCCAGATAAGGTCACCATGGTGTGAACCAATCTCCATCCATTTTGAAAATACATATTGCATGTGCATTTCAAATATCTCAGGGGCTGCCACAAAGATGAGAGGTGATCAACCTATTCTCCAAAGCACCTGAAGGCAGGACAAGAAGCAATAGATGGAAACTAATCAAGGAGAGAACCAACCTTAAGGAGAAATTAAGGAGAAATTTCCTGACAGTGAGAAAAATTAACCAGTGGAACGGCTTGCCTTCAGAAATTGTGGGTGTTCCATCATTGGAGGCTTTCAAAAAGAGACTGGACAATCATTTGTCTGAAATGGTATAGGGCAGGGGTGTCAAACTCGCAACGTCACATGACATGTCGCGACATATTGTGACTTTTTTTGCCATTGCCGGCAATGGGGCGGGCACGGTTTTGCTATGATGCATCCGGCCCAAAGGCCGGCAGTTTGACACCCCTGGTACAGGGTCTCCTGCTTGAGCAGGGGGTTGGACTAGAAGACCTCCAAGGTCCCTTCCAGCTCTGTTATTCTGTTATTTTATTATCTATTGCCCATAAAAAAAACAGTCAAAGCTTCAATCACCCCATCATGATTGACATTTTAATATTTCCACCATATCTCTGGAACTCTCCATTTGAGGACAGTAGTTGATTTCTGGAAAAGAGAGTAGTCCAAGTTTTTTTTTAAAAGAAAAGCCTTCTCACCAGGATGAATCTCCCATCATACCAGCATCCACACTGTTCTGGGTTCACACAGGCTGCTCCATTTGCCCATGTTCCCACGTTGCAGACGCAGCCTTCGACGCACGGATCCACACACACGAGATTTCCTGCACAGGTGCCCTGGCAGTTCCGCACACAAAGCTCATAATGGGTGCCAGGCAGGCAGTTCAGAGCAGCTGTGGAGTAAAGTTCAATTATATGAGGAAGCTAGTAGAAGAGATTTGAGATTTGAAGCCTTTTTTTCTATGGAGAGTTAGTGTTAGGGTCAGAGCAGAAACCAAAAATGAGGAATGAATTTTTCCAGCTAACATCTCCTAATTTGCTGTGGCATGAAATCATTATCATCATCACCACCACCACCAGCACCACCACCATCATTATCATCACCATCATCACCATCATCCAACTGTATAGGCTTCTTGTTCCTTATTTTCTTCAGGAATCCCACTTAGGAGACATCAGTTAGAGTACGTGCCTTTTGGACAGTTCCATAATAGCAATAGCAATAGCACTTATATACCGCTTCATACTGCTTTACAGCCCTCTCTAAGCAGTTTACAGAGTCAACCTATTGCCCCCAACAATCTGGGTCTTCATTTTACTGACCTCGGAAGGATGGAAGGCTGAGCCAACCTTGAGCTGGTCAGGATCGAACTACCAAACTGCAGTCAGCAGGCAGTCAGCAGAAGTAGCCTGCAGTGCTGCATTCTAGCCACTGCGCAACCACAGTTCATGGTGAAAATAATGTCTGCTTAGTGCAAATCAATCTTTTTAAACTTGGCAACTTGAAGATGGACTTCCAAGCAGCATGGCTGGTTGGGGAATCTTGGGAGTGGAAGTCCGCACATCCTCAGGTTGCCACAGTTGAGAAACACTGATCTAAATGTTGACACCATTCATGCAGAATGAGTTGTTTGATCATTTCCTTGTAGTCTCCCTCTGCCCCATATCATTTAACTCAGAAATCTTCATTTAGGCAGAGTTTACACACTGTAGCTAACTTTAGCTTGTTGAATAAGCCATAGACTCATCCATAAAGCATGACATACATACCATAATAGTTCAATATACCATCCATAGTAGTAGGGTTCCCATGGCAGGTAAAACCAGTGTGAACTTACCATAATCCAGAAAAGAAAGTGTCCTTTGTTTTGGGTATGCAGTCCTAAAACAGCAACTTAAAATGTGCCTATTTTAAGAACTTTAAAGCACAGGTATACATGTACCTGCGTGTCCAAGCTTAGGATTGTGGCATGCAGAGTTGTCTCTTTATGCTTGGATGAATAGGATCATTACCTCCCCCAAGGAAATTAGCCTGAGAAAAGGTCTCTCTTTGGTATGAGCAGAAGCTGCCCTTTGGAAGCTATTAGCGAAACGCTTCTGGAGAGACGTTTCCAACACTGCAAGCTGCTTTTTACACTTTCCCCATAATCTCACAGCTAGTTATAGAGAGTCAGTTTGGTGCAGTATTTAGCACATAAGGCTAGAAACCAGGAGACCGTGAATTTCAGTTTTGCCTTCGGCACAAAGCCAGCTAGGTGACTTTGGGCCAGTCATACATTCCCGGCCCTAGGAAGCAGGCAATGGGAAACCACTTCTGAAAAACCCTCCCAAGAAAACTGCTTGGCTTAGTCAGGCAGTTGCCAAAAGTCGGCACTGATCTGAAGGTACACACAAACACACACATGCATACTGGTTTGCTTCTTCGCATATTTTATGGCCATTTTTCAGCCCTGGAATCCACAGATTGCTCTCAGATCCCCCCTTTTTATTATCCCCACCCCACTCTCTCAAACCACCTTGCCAAATTTCAGAGATAAACTACCAGGAAATGGAGTTTAAAAAGTCCTCTCTTTATAGCAAAAAAACCCCCAAAACCCAATATTAGCATCGTGTACAAAACTTCTCCCTACAATCCCTGGAACCATAGTCTCATCTATCCAATGACATCACCATGTTTTAAAAGAGGAAACCAACTCTCTACCTCCATTTTACAGCTCTCCAAGGCTGGTTACTGAATTGACTCATTTACTAGACTTACGCCAAATAAAATCATAAATAAATCAATGGGCAGGGCTCATATTACATGCTAAGCCTTTTTTAAAAAAAAAATCCTACTAAGTTGGAAAGTACTAGATTATCATGCTGGGCAAATGAAGCCTCTGGCTCTTTAGCAGATCGGATTAAACATTAGGGGTAGGTAAGCACCGTGTGAAAACCCTCCATCTTGACTTACAGCAACGGGTAAATGGTCTCCATTCATCAATGGTGGCCCCAGCCACTTGACAAGCCGTTGCATAGGCCTGGAGACTTTGGCAGAGAGATTCTGTCGCTCCATAACTGGAACACAGCCTGGCCACGCAGTACTTGAAGAAGTGCTCTGGATTAACGATGGCGTGACATCTACTGAATGGACCTGGAACAGCTTGGATCAACCCACAGTAATCTTTGCCTTGGAATGTTGCTTCAGTACTTTTGTCACAGAGATAGCATTTATCTTTGCAGCCTTCCAAGCATTTGCCACCTTCAATTTTCCAAAAGTTTCCAAACTCAGTCAAATCTTGGGCTGGCTTCCCACTGGGCAAGAAGAATTCATCGTTCTTGTCCTTGTTGAAGTTGCCACAAAGACCTTTCAAGAGGCCCTGGTAGGTACCAGGTACAGATACTGCCACCCAATCATTGTGGTCATAATAAACCCGCAGGCCATAATTGCTACGAATTAGCACAACTTTTCCCTCTTGTCTCGCCGAGACATCTCCAAAGTCAGCTGGCAAGCGAAGACGCTCTCCGTTGACCTGGGCAACAAGATGCAAGAAACAAGACTGAATCCGGTGTATCTATTTGCATTTCGTCTCTTAATGAATATCAGAGGAATAAATGAACTGAAGGTTTTTTCTTTTTACTACCCTGTAGTCTCTATTCAGGGTAGAGTTGGTGTGATTGAATGGAGCTAAGAATTTACTAGCCATACTTTGCAGAAATGGCAAAAAATTCCGCATACTTGAAGGATCAATCTCAAGAAAAATTTATCTTGGTATGGAGAAGATGGATAGATTATATTAAGAGAAAGTATGAAGTGATTAATTATCATATAGCTTTTGAATAAATATTTTTCTTTTCTAATATTTTTTATATATTTAACATAATTTATATATATATATATATTATAAGTTTATTATTGTATGTTAGAGTTAAAGTATGTTAATTTTGTTTGTATTATGAATGGATAGCTTATTTTACACTTGGGATGTTATGTATTTATCCCTGTACTCAGTTCTGGGAAGTCCGGGGGGAGGGGGGAAGGGGATGAAGGGGTAGAATTATATAAAATTTGGTGTATTTATAAATATAATGTAAATGTTTGTCTTTAAGAAGAGGAGATGATCGGCTAGTACCCCTAAACTGCATGCGAGGTGGTGGAAAAGAAGGTGATGGGATGTGTAGGATAGTTGGAAAGGAGGAAAGAGGAGAGGTCGTGGTTAAGAGGGGGAGGAAGGAAGAGGGAAGTAGGTAGGAAGGTTGAGGGAGTGTGGATACAGGGGGGGGACCACTGGTTATTTCTGAATACTTACTGAGTAGGCTTTTTTATGTGTTTGTTTTTCTAATGAAATGCACCATATTTGTATTATTTGTCCATATGTTTATTTGAAAAATTAATAAAATTTGTAAAATCTAGAATTTACTAGCCAGATGCCCTTCCAGATGCCTATGCAGAGTTTGCAGCAGATATTTTTTTCTTTGCACCCAAGCAGGGAAACATCTGTCTCTACCTAGGATTGAACTCTGAATCTTCCATGTGGAAGGTGAGCATCTTCACCACTAGGCCACCACTCCACTGGAATGAATGAACTACAGGTAATCCTCAATATACAACTGTAACTGAGCCCAAAATTTATGTTGCTAAATGAGAAATGTGTTAAGTGACTTTGGCCCCATTTTACGACCTTTCTTACTTCTTACTTGTTAAGTGAATCACTGCAGTTGTTAAGTTAGTAACCTAGTTGTTAAGTGAATCTGGTTTCCCCACTGACTTTGCTTGTCACAAGGTCGCAAAAGGGGATCACATGTCCCCGGGACACTGCAAACCATCATAAATATGAGTCAGTTGCCAAGGGTCTGAACATGAGGATGCTGCAATGTCGTAAGTGTGAAAAAGAGCCATAAGTCATTTTTTTCAGTGCCGTTGTAACTTTGAAAACTGTTGTAAGTTGAAGATTATCTGTACAGTAGATCCGTTGAAACTAATGTTATTATCTCAGAGCTAATAGCAAGGAAAGGCAAAGCTGGATGGAGTTAGGCTGTGACACATGACTTATATATGACTGCCCATCCTTTTCTCCTTTAGGGGTCAAGCCAACATGGGTAAAACAAATCTGCATTTAGAATAAAGATGTGCTAACTTCTGAAAGGTGTGTGGAGTGCGTTGCTTGAAAGAAAGTTTGCACAAAGTACCCACTGAAAGACACTTGGTGATACAATGTGCTATTCTTCCTTCCCTCCCACGCACATGCTTCTAAAATGGGGGGCGCTTTGGCATGTCGCTTCGCTCCAGATT
The DNA here is from genome assembly GCF_001527695.2 of Protobothrops mucrosquamatus. NCBI lineage: Eukaryota > Metazoa > Chordata > Lepidosauria > Squamata > Viperidae > Protobothrops > Protobothrops mucrosquamatus. The sequence goes on along the minus strand of NW_015386847.1, from coordinate 312,129 downwards.
GTTCCAAGGACTCATCCAGCATGCCAGGAGCCAGAAGAAGTCCCAGAAGCACAAGAAGCAGCTTGTTGAAGCAAACACAACCATCTCCACAACAAGGAACTCAATGTCTCTGTGAGAAGCACCTTGTTGAGGTAAAGGATGGCAGGGTTAATCTACAGTATGTTATGCACCCAGTTAGAAAGAGATAGAGGAGTTTGTTTTTGTAAGATATCGAAGTTTGTTTCATTCAATAAAAACCTTATGGGAGAAATCCATTGGGATCATTCCTCCTCATGATCAGGAAGATTGATGAGGACCCATTTTGGGTTTTGCTGATTTGATAGGTTTGTTATTATAAAAAGTGGCTAATATATATTATTAGTTGTATGTTATTACATTATTCCACTGAGGCAAAAAAAGTCAAAAGTCAGTGATTTTGCCTTTCTTTGCCCCTTTTCCTACACTTTTTCCCTCTTTCCCTTCTCTTTTCCCATTGTTTTTATTTTTCTTTGTATTTGTGTATTTTATATTTTGATAAACTACTAAAAAAATTTGAACCTCAAAGGAAGATTGACTGGGACCCTTTCCTGTATATTTGGCATGGGAAAGACTCACCAAAATTTCCCAGGCCTTGCCTCTTTGAAGAACTACATGATATCCAGAAACTTGAATCTTGACTTCCTCAACGCCAGTGGATCCAGCTGACAGGACAATGGAGAATTTGTGCCGCTCGTCACTTTGGGCAAGTATGTAGGAGCAAAGAGCTGGCAGCAAATAATGCACACCATCAAAGGTGACATAATTCCAGCCGTCCAGTACATAACAGGTGCCTGGTTCTCTGGGGAAACAAACTGAGACATCGTTCACCACTTTGCAGAAGTCCTCATCAGAGCAGAAGTCGTGACACTGAACTGTTCCATCTTCCATACATCGGCAGCGTTTCCGGCAGAAAACGTTGGAGAAGAATTCCTCTCCTTTTTTGTAATAGACGCCCTCAAATTCACAGACACATTCCCGGAGTGGGACACACTGGTTCCTGCTCAAGATGAACCCCGGGTTACAGATGCAACCTTCACCACAAGGTGCCCTGCACATCAGGGGAAGCTGGGGGTTTTCACAGGTCGCAGCACAACGGGTCCCACAAAGTTCATATTGAGAGTTAGCTTGGCAGGGATGAGCTAGATAAGGAAAAATAAGGAGATGATCAAGCAAAGGACCAGAACATTTGAGCTACTATGCTGTCCACAGCAGAACTGTACAGGTAGTCCTCAACGTAGGACCACAATTGAGCCCAAAATTTCTGTCACTAAGCTAAACATTTGCTAAGTGAATTTTGCCCCATTTTACGACCTTTCTTTCCATAGCTGTTAAGTGAATCACTGCACTTCTTAAATTAGTACCACGGTTGTTAAATGAGTCTGGCTTCCCCATTGACTCTGCTTGTGGGAAGGTCGCAAAAGCGGATCACATGACCCCAGGGCACTGCAACCGTCATAAATATGAGTCAGTTGTCAAGCATCTGAATTTTGATCACGTGACCATGGGGATGCTGCAGTGGTTGTTAAGTGTGAAAACTGGTCATAAATTACTTTTTTCAGTTCTGTTGTAACTTTGAACAGTCACTAAATGAACTGTTATAAGTCAAGGACTACCTATATTAGGTGAACCTAGTCCTTACAACCAATGTCAACAGCAAAATTATAAATGGATTATGCTCAACAGGTACAGAGAGATGAAGCTGAAATATTCTTTGTTTTGTGACAAGGAATTCAATGTGAAGTCTGGAAAATACAGCCACGTGCAGCTTCTGGATCAACATTTAATCCAGCACAGATGAGACGGTTAGATTAGAAAGAGAGAAGACTCTTCCATCAAGCACTATGGGAGGGATTAATGTTGGCAGAAGATTAATTAATCATGTTCATTGCCTCTATGAGGTAGTTTTGTATTATAATAAATATGTTTAAAGAACAGGAAGATCACCTGCAGCTTTAGCTACTCAGATTGCAGTTTAATGATGAACAGAAATATCACAAAAATAATCTTTGGCATAATTGTAGTTATCACAACTGCTAGGTCAGGTGATCAGTATATATAGCAGCTCCAATCCAATTCAGCTGAAATACACCAGCTGCATTAACTAATGAAATTTCTCAAGGCACTTTAGCTCAACAGTAGTAACTGTGAGAGGCATCTTGGAGTCCTAGTGGACAATCATTGAAATATGAGCCAGGCCAGCAGTGTGCAGAGAAATAGATCACACAAAGAGTTAATACCACTTTATAATGCTTTAGTAAGACCATGCTGGGAATACTGCATCCACTTTTGGTCGCCATGATATAAAAAAAGATGTTGAGATTCTAGAAAGATTACAGAGAAGAGCAACAAAGATGATTAAGGGACTGGAGGCTAAAACATATGAAGAACGGTTGCTGGAACTGGGTAAGTCTAGTTTCATGAAGAGAAGGGCGAGGGGTGACATGAGAGCAGTGTTCCAATATCTCTGGGATTGCCACAAAGAAGAGAGAATCGAGCTATTCTCCAAAGCACCTGAAGGCAGGACAAGAAGCAATGGGTGGAAACCAATCAAGGAGAGAAGCAACCTAGAATTAAGAAATTTCCTGACAGAACAATCAATGGAACAACCTGCCTCCAGAAGTTGTGAATGCTCCAACACTGGAAATTTTAAAGAAGAGACTGAACAACCAATTGTCTGAAATGGCCTGAGCAGGGGGTTGGACTAGATGATCTCCAAGGTCCCTTCCAACTCTGTTATTCTGTTATTCAGTTGCTCTCTTTGACTCACCCCCTTCAGCCAAACCCTCCAACACTTCAAGCTCAAACTTACGGCAGAAGCTTTCAGTCCTCCAGTTCTTCAAAGGGAAACTTCTGAACTGACAGGCTGCTACATAAGACGTAATAACATCACACCAAACATTCATCTGTCCCCGAACTTCACAGGTCTTTTTCACACACTCATCAAAGAAGGGTGCAGCTGGAATGGCCGCATAGCAGGAAGCGAAGGGTCCATCAGGCCGGCTCAACAACCCACAGAATGAATCTGTTTGATATCTTTCTAATTCAGCGGATGAGCAGGGAGGACAATTTGGGGAACAGCCTGGAGAACAGCCTACAAACCAATTTTCCCCGTATTCTTGCAATGTGTCATCAGCAAGGTTTCCATTGGCATTTCCACACATCCCGCACAAATGTCCTGCATAGTTCCCGGGCACGGTTGTTTCAATGTTGAGGTTTCCCTTGGTGAGTTTGACCACCAGGCCCAAATCCGTCACAAGGACAAAATGGATCCCGTCAAAATTAACCTTAATTTTCTCCTCATAGTTGAAAGGCAGATTCACTGGGTTGCCATCCACCTGAATAAGAGAGATAATTTAATTTTGTTTCTCTTCAAATTAAACTAAACAAAACCCCAAATTCCCAGCTCTTTTAGTGCTGGGAAAAAGAAATGTTTGGAAATACAATCTAAACCAGGGGTCTTCAGACTTGGCCCTTTTATGACTTGTGGACTTCAACTCCCAGAATTCCTCAGCCAGGCATGCTGGCTGATGAATTCTGGGAATTGAAGTCCACAAATCATAAAAGGGCCAAGTTTGAAGACCCCTAATCTAAACAAAGAAAGGTATTTAGGAAGCAGGAGAAACAGGTATTTGAATGTTGACCTTTAAGATTTTCTGCTTTCCCCATAATGAATGTACTTGAACTAGATTAATCAATGCAGTTCAGTCTAAGAAATACAGAGTAAATTACACAGGTTGAAAAATCCAGCCTTTCTTGCTACAGAACCAGAACACTTTTAAACTTAAGATTGCATATATTTCTAAACAACGCTTAAACACACACTGCCATTAAATATGGGTAGATGCGTAATTGCCTGAAGATCACATGTGCCTCCTCAGATTAAGTGCTTTAGTCCCCAGTGGGCCCGTTAGGATCATATTGCTGAAATTCAATTCTATAAAATAGTAATTTTCAGCAACATAATATGTGACCCATTTGTAAAGAATGAAAGCCCAAATAAGCATGTTAATATTCTGGGAGGATCAATAAACCACTTTTCTGTTATTAAAAAAAACCCAACTACACTCAAACCCCAGTATAAAATATCAGCTGTGCCCATCTGGAGATATAATCATATTATAAGCCATGCTAACCCAAGCCAAAAAAATATAATAATAGTAATAATTAACACCTACTGCAAAATTTGCAAACCCTACAAGGGCAAGAAATGTTATGTTTAATAATTATTTTAAATTTTTACTCTGCCTTTTTTTTATCGACAGTCAATCTGATTACTGAATTAACCATTTTTCCTAGATCTATGCGATATGTTGATCTGGAAATTAACCCAATAGTCTGGTTTCATAGAAAGCCTGAAAGGAAACATTAAATCGGAAACCAAACAAAGAAACACTATCCAAAGTTAAAACAAACCTAAATTAGCATGTCATGCAAATGCAGAAGTTAGATCTTAAATTGGCCTGGTTCAACATATTAAGTAAAAAGGTCTTACCTGCACCTGATCGGTACGGACAGTAATGGTTTTTCCGTACACTTTTAATGTTACCGCACGACCATCAGGAGCTGGGCTGTTTTGAGCTGAGAGGTCAAACGGCGTGAGACCAAGCTTGGGAAGGCAGACTTTAGACAATTGATAGATGCACTTGCCCTCAAACCTATAGCTGTGCCCATCAAAGGTGATATATTCATAGTTTCCCGTGGAGATGCAGGTAGAAGAGCTAGCATAGCATCCGCGTATTCCATTGACCACTGTGCACTGCTCCCCAGTTTGGCAGGAAGCTGGGGTGCACACCACGACACCAAACCTGGGATCACACTTACAACGCGAAGTGCAGTCTTTGTCCCAGAATTCTTCTCCTGGCTTGTAGTAGACGCCATTGTGAGAGCAACCACAGCTTTCTATGGGCACACATTTGTCAATGCTAAGGACGTAGCCGTCGTTACACTGGCAGGTTTCCACACATTCCAATGTGCAAATCACGGGTGCGTTGAGGGAGGAACAAGTCGCTGGACATCTACTTCCACAAGACACATGGTGGCTATTTTCAGGACAAGGGGCAGCTGTGAAAGGAAGTGAAAGGAATAACTATGATTTTCTCATTGTCTAAATTCCACGTAGCCAACCACCTTTTCTATACATCTTCCACACTTCAGGCAGTTATCTTCATGAGCCTCTATGCTCTTCTTCATTGATACATACAGTACCCACCTGTGCCCCTAAAACCTAGGACTCCCTGCTTTAGAAAGCAAGGCAGCCAACTATTGATCTCATCAGCCTTGTTAAGATCTCCTATTTAAGAAGATACAGTAGTCCTTGACTTACAGTAGTTCATTTAGTGACCATTCCAAGTTACAACGGCACTGAAAGAAGTGACTTATGATCATTTTTCACATGACCGTTGCAACATCCCCATGGTCATGGGATCAAAATTCAGATGCTTGGCAACTGACTCATATTTATGACGGTTTCAGTGTCCTGGGGGGGGGTGTCATGTGATCCCCTTTTGCAAATTTCTGACAAGCCAAGTCATGGGGGAATCCAGATTCACTTAACAATTGCAGTGTTTCCCTTAACAACTGTGGCAAGAAATGTCGTAAAATGGGGCCAAACTCGCTTAACAATGTCTCACTTAACAACAAAAAATTTGGGCTCCGTTGTCGTCATTAAGTCAAGAACTACCCATATTCCTTCCAGAAGGAGAACAAAAGTTGCTTAAATGTGTTATCCATCATTTGTCTGAAATGGTATAGGGGTTTCCTGTTTGAGCAGGGGGCTGGACTAGAAGACCTTCAAGGTCCCTTCCAACTCTGCTCTTCTGTTATTTATTTATTTAACTCAATTAGATATTTTTTTTAAAATTATTTTGCTCCTCACTCACATCATGTTGGTCTTATACTAGCTTTAATTGTTGTTAGTATGGATATTAAGCTAGAACACTGTACAGAAGACCAAATGTTCAGCACTTACGGCAATTGATGGGGGTTCTCCAGTCACCAACTCGGCGGCCTTTCTGATGACACGCTTGAGCATAAGAGCTCACAGCTTGGCACAGAATGTCATGGTCTCCTCCATTCATACAAACATCCAAAGCACAGTTGTCTAAGATAATGTTAGGATCTAAAACAGCATGACAATCCTGGAAGGGTCCATTTGAGACAGAGACGATCCCACAATATCCATCTGTTTTGTATTTTGTCAGCTGTTGCGGTTCACATACGGGGCATACTCCTTTGCACTCATGGAAACAAAGTGGATCCCCGTCCTCCACTGTCCAGGAAGTAGCCCAGCTGATCACATTGGGCAACAGAAAACCATTGGGGCTCCTTAGTTCATCCCCTGGCAGCTGGTTGAAGTTACCACAAAGTCCCTCGGTGTTTCCATAATAGCTGCTAGACNAAACATTTCCCCTATAAAACCAATTAAAAACCAAATATATTTATGGCTGTGTCATTATTAAAATCTTTAAAAAATTATTCCCTATTTAAAATTCACCCTAGGTCAGTCCCGCTTGTTGAAAAAGCCATGTCTTGAGGGCGCGGCGGAAGGTTAGGAGATCCGGGATCGTCCGGATCTCGGGGGGTAGTTCGTTCCAGAGCTGTTAAGTGAATCACTGTACTTCTTAAATTAGTACCATGGTTGTTAAGAGAATCTGGCTTCCCCATTGACTCTGCTTGTGGGAAGGTCACAAAAGGGGATCACATACCCCAGGGCACTGCAACTGTCATAAATATGAGTCAGTTGTCAAGCATCTGAATTTTGATCACGTGACCATAGGGATGCTGCAGTGGTTGTTAAGTGTGAAAACTGGTCATAAGTTACTTTTTTCAGTTCCGTTGTAACTTTGAACAGTCACTAAATGAACTGTTATAAGTCAAGGACTACCTATATTAGGTGAACCTAGTCCTTACAACCGATGTCAACAGCAAAATTATAAATGGATTATGCTCAACAGGTACAGAGAGATGAAGCTGAAATATTCTTCGTTTTGTGACAAGGAATTCAATGTGAAGTCTGGAAACTACAGCCACGTGCAGCTCCTGGATCAACATTTAATCCAGCACAGATGAGGCGGTTAGATTAGAAAGAGAGAAGACTCTTCCATCAAGCACTATGGGAGGGATTAATGTTGGCAGAAGATTAATTAATCATGTTCATTGCCTCTATGAGATAGTTTTGTATTATAATAAATATGTTTAAAGAACAGGAAGATCACCTGCAGCTTTAGCTACTCAGTTTGCCGTTTAATGATGAACAGAAATATCACAAAAATAATCTTTGGCATAATTGTAGTTATCATAACTGCTAGGTCAGGTGATCAGTATATATAGCAGCTCCAATCCAATTCAGCTGAAATACACCAGCTGCATTAACTAATGAAGTTTCTCAAGGCACTTTAGCTCAACAGTAGTAACTGTGAGAGGCATCTTGGAGTCCTAGTGGACAATCATTGAAATATGAGCCAGGTCAGCAGTGTGCAGAGAAATAGATCACACAAAGAGTTAATACCACTTTATAATGCTTTAGTAAGACCATGCTGGGAATACTGCATCCACTTTTGGTCGCCATGATATAAAAAAGATGTTGAGATTCTAGAAAGATTACAGAGAAGAGCAACAAAGATGATTAAGGGACTGGAGGCTAAAACATATGAAGAACGGTTGCTGGAACTGGGTAAGTCTAGTTTCATGAAGAGAAGGGCGAGGGGTGACATGAGAGCAGTGTTCCAATATCTCTGGGATTGCCACAAAGAAGAGGGAATCGAGCTATTCTCCAAAGCACCTGAAGGCAGGACAAGAAACAATGGATGGAAACCAATCAAGGAGAGAAGCAACCAAGAATTAAGAAATTTCCTGACAGAACAATCAATGGAACAACCTGCCTCCAGAAGTTGTGAATGCTCCAACACTGGAAATTTTAAAGAAGAGACTGAACAACCAATTGTCTGAAATGGCCTGAGCAGGGGGTTGGACTAGATGACCTCCAAGGTCCCTTCCAACTCTGTTATTCTGTTATTCAGTTGCTCTCTTTGACTCACCCCCTTCAGCCAAACCCTCCAACGCTTCAAGCTCAAACTTACGGCAGAAGCTTTCAGTCCTCCAGTTCTTCAAAGGGAAACTTCTGAACTGACAGGCTGCTACATAAGACGTAATAACATCACACCAAACATTCATCTGTCCCCGAACTTCACAGGTCTTTTTCACACACTCATCAAAGAAGGGTGCAGCTGGAATGGCCGCATAGCAGGAAGCGAAGGGTCCATCAGGCCGGCTCAACAACCCACAGAATGAATCTGTTTGATATCTTTCTAATTCAGCGGATGAACAGGGAGGACAATTTGGGGAACAGCCTGGAGAACAGCCTACAAACCAATTTTCCCCGTATTCTTGCAACGTGTCGTCAGCAAGGTTTCCATTGGCATTTCCACACATCCCGCACAAATGTCCTGCATAGTTCCCGGGCACGGTTGTTTCAATGTTGAGGTTTCCCTTGGTGAGTTTGACCACCAGGCCCAAATCCGTCACAAGGACAAAATGGATCCCGTCAAAATTAACCTTAATTTTCTCCTCATAGTTGAAAGGCAGATTCACTGGGTTGCCATCCACCTGAATAAAAGAGATAATTTAATTTTGTTTCTCTTCAAATTAAACTAAACAAAACCCCAAATTCCCAGCTCTTTTAGTGCTGGGAAAAAGAAATGTTTGGAAATACAATCTAAACCAGGGGTCTTCAGACTTGGCCCTTTTATGACTTGTGGACTTCAACTCCCAGAATTCCTCAGCCAGGCATGCTGGCTGATGAATTCTGGGAGTTGAAGTCCACAAATCATAAAAGGGCCAAGTTTGAAGACCCCTAATCTAAACAAAGAAAGGTATTTAGGAAGCAGGAGAAACAGGTATTTGAATGTTGACCTTTAAGATTTTCTGCTTTCCCCATAATGAATGTACTTGAACTAGATTAATCAATGCAGTTCAGTCTAAGAAATACAGAGTAAATTACACAGGTTGAAAAATCCAGCCTTTCTTGCTACAGAACCAGAACACTTTTAAACTTAAGATTGCATATATTTCTAAACAACGCTTAAACACACACTGCCATTAAATATGGGTAGATGCGTAATTGCCTGAAGATCACATGTGCCTCCTCAGATTAAGTGTTGTAGTCCCCAGTGGGCCCGTTAGGATCATATTGCTGAAATTCAATTCTATAAAATAGTAATTTTCAGCAACATAATATGTGACCCATTTGTAAAGAATGAAACCCCAAATAAGCATGTTAATATTCTGGGAGGATCAATAAACCACTTTTCTGTTATTAAAAAAACCCAACTACACTCAAACCCCAGTATAAAATATCAGCTGTGCCCATCTGGAGATATAATCATATCATAAGCCATGCTAACCCAAGCCAAAAAAATATAATAATAGTAATAATTAACACCTACTGCAAAATTTGCAAACCCTACAAGGGCAAGAAATGTTATGTTTAATAATTATTTTAAATTTTTACCCTGCCTTTTTTTTATCGACAGTCAATCTGATTACTGAATTAACCATTTTTCCTAGATCTATGCGATATGTTGATCTGGAAATTAACCCAATAGTCTGGTTTCATAGAAAGCCTGAAAGGAAACATTAAATCGGAAACCAAACAAAGAAACACTATCCAAAGTTAAAACAAACCTAAATTAGCATGTCATGCAAATGCAGAAGTTAGATCTTAAATTGGCCTGGTTCAACATATTAAGTAAAAAGGTCTTACCTGCACCTGATCGGTACGGACAGTAATGGTTTTTCCGTACACTTTTAACGTTACCGCACGACCATCAGGAGCTGGGCTGTTTTGAGCTGAGAGGTCAAACGGCGTGAGACCAAGCTTGGGAAGGCAGACTTTAGACAATTGATAGATGCACTTGCCCTCAAACCTATAGCTGTGCCCATCAAAGGTGATATATTCATAGTTTCCCGTGGAGATGCAGGTAGAAGAGCTAGCATAGCATCCGCGTATTCCATTGACCACTGTGCACTGCTCCCCAGTTTGGCAGGAAGCTGGGGTGCACACCACGACACCAAACCTGGGATCACACTTACAACGCGAAGTGCAGTCTTTGTCCCAGAATTCTTCTCCTGGCTTGTAGTAGACACCATTGTGAGAGCAACCACAGCTTTCTATGGGCACACATTTGTCAATGCTAAGGACGTAGCCGTCGTTACACTGGCAGGTTTCCACACATTCCAATGTGCAAATCACGGGTGCGTTGAGGGAGGAACAAGTCGCTGGACATCTACTTCCACAAGACACATGGTGGCTATTTTCAGGACAAGGGGCAGCTGTGAAAGGAAGTGAAAGGAATAACTATGATTTTCTCATTGTCTAAATTCCACGTAGCCAACCACCTTTTCTATACATCTTCCACACTTCAGGCAGTTATCTTCATGAGCCTCTATGCTCTTCTTCATTATTACATATCCACCTGTGCCCCTAAAACCTAGGACTCCCTGCTTCAGAAAGCAAGGCAGCCAACTATTGATCTCATCAGCCTTGTTAAGATCTCCTATTTAAGAAGATACAGTAGTCCTTGACTTACAGTAGTTCATTTAGTGACCATTCCAAGTTACAACGGCACTGAAAGAAGTGACTTATGATCATTTTTCACATGACCGTTGCAACATCCCCATGGTCATGGAATCAAAATTCAGATGCTTGGCAACTGACTCATATTTATGACAGTTTCAGTGTCCTGGGGGGGGGGGGGGGTCATGTGATCCCCTTTTGCAAATTTCTGACAAGCCAAGTCATGGGGGAATCCAGATTCACTTAACAATTGCAGTGTTTCCCTTAACAACTGTGGCAAGAAATGTCGTAAAATGGGGCCAAACTCGCTTAACAACAAAAAATTTGGGCTCCGTTGTCGTCATTAAGTCGAGAACTACCCGTATTCCTTCCAGAAGGAGAACAAAAGTTGCTTAAATGTGTTATCCATCATTTGTCTGAAATGGTATAGAGGTTTCCTGTTTGAGCAGGAGGCTGGACTAGAAGACCTTCAAGGTCCCTTCCAACTCTACTATTCTGTTATTTATTTATTTAACTCAATTAGATTTTTTTTAAAAAATCATTTTGCTTTTTGGTTCTTACTAACATCATGTTGGTCTTGTACTAGCTTTAATTGTTGTTAGTATGGATATTAAGCTAAAACACTGTACCGAAGACCAAATGTTCAGCACTTACGGCAATTGATGGGGGTTCTCCAGTCACCAACTCGGCGGCCTTTCTGATGACACGCTTGAGCATAAGAGCTCACAGCTTGGCACAGAATGTCATGGTCTCCTCCATTCATACAAACATCCAAAGCACAGTTGTCTAAGATAATGTTAGGATCTAAAACAGCATGACAATCCTGGAAGGGTCCATTTGAGACAGAGACGATCCCACAATATCCATCTGTTTTGTATTTTGCCAGCTGTTGCGGTTCACATACGGGGCATACTCCTTTGCACTCATGGAAACAAAGTGGATCCCCGTCCTCCACTGTCCAGGAAGTAGCCCAGCTGATCACATTGGGCAACAGAAAACCATTGGGGCTCCTTAGTTCATCCCCTGGCAGCTGGTTGAAGTTACCACAAAGTCCCTCGGTGTTTCCATAATAGCTGCTAGAC
>NW_015386847.1:282263-300178 GCF_001527695.2 Protobothrops mucrosquamatus | reverse complement strand
TCAATCTGAGTTGGATTTCCCATCAGCAAAGCAAGGAAGGACAGACTGCAAGAAAGATACGACATTCAGATACAGCCCCCAATTACTCCCTCCTTAGGTGAAAAGCATTATAGTCCTTGACTTACGACCACAATTGAGCCCAGCATTTCTGTTGCTAAGTGAGACAGTTGTTAAGTGAATTTTGCCCCAATTTAGGATCAATCTTGCCACAGTTCTGTGAATCACTGCAGTTGTTAAGTTAGTGACACGGTTGTTAAGTGGATCTGTCTTCCCCATTGATTTTGCTTGTCAAAAGGTTGCAAAAGGGGATCATGTGACCCCAGGATGCTGCAACTGTTGTAAATATGAGTCAGTTGCCAAGCATCTGAATTTTGATCACAGGACTATGGGGATGTTGCAACAGTCATTAAGTGTGAAAAACAGTCATAGGTCATTTTTTTCAGGGCCGTTGTAACTTTGAACGGTTACTAAATGAACTATTGTAAGTCGAGGACTATCTGTACTTAAAAATGACAGTTAAGAAGTTGGAAACATTTTCCTCCTATCAATTTGATTGAGAACTGCCCAAAGGTGGCTAAAAGATGGCTAGCTATATAAATGTTTTAAATAAACAGGGTAGGGGCGGAAGTATAAAGTGAATTTTCAGCATAGCAATTGATAAAACTGCTCTTACCCAGACTCTGCCATTTTCTTGTTTATAGATGGCTATCTCTTGCTCATACACATGTATCTGGACATGTCGCACGTAAGAGACAGCGTTGTTACCCCCTCGGTTTTCATTCTTTATCACCACTGAAAAGGGGACAAGGCTTTGATCGATGCCTGTCGACTGAGTGAGCACATAGGAACAAGTGCCTTGGAAGTCATAGCTGTAGCCATCAAAGGTATGACAATGTGGGTCCCCCCAGCACCAACAGTGTCCCTGATAGTCCGGGACACAAACAGCCTGTCCATCCTTGACTTTACATGTCTCCTTGGTACGGCAAATCTTAACTTTGCAAGGATCTGGGGGGGAAAAAAAGACAGAACATAGAATCATAGATCTGAGAGATCTTCTAGTCCAAGGAAGAGACCTTATACTATCCCAGTCAAATGGCTGTCCAGTCTACTTTTGAAAATTTCCAGTGATTGAGCACTTACAACTCTGCTAGGCAAACTATTCCATAGTTTAATTGTTCTTGCTGTCAGAAAAATTCTCCTTACTTCTAGGGTGGATCTCTCTTTCACAAGCTTTCACCCATTACTNCTTTATGATGAAATAGTACGTAATTTAAAGCTGTACAGTCTACTTTTTTTACTACTTAAACCCCCCCCCCCCCGCTTGTCCGCTATTTTTTGGAAGCAGACCTGGCAACCCTACTCTTTGATAGGCTGCAGAAAGTAGAAACTAAGTCTAGAAGAGGATCAGTATGTCTTGAAATGTATACATCTGCAGCTGGGATAACTCTGTGGTTGTTCTCACACAACATGCTTAATCTGATTTCACATATAGCCCATTTTCTAGGTTGCAGAATATATTGAAGCATAAATTAGCCTGGGTTCAAATAATCAAGACTTGCACCCCATGTGAAACCACACAAAAAAATCTACCACAGATTAAAACTAACTAGGTTTAGCAAGTTGAGCAAATATAGCCATTACATTGGTTAGTGACTTGGTTAAGCATGTTGAATAAATACTAATTAAGTAGATGTTATATTAGACCTATGTATAAAATCCTCCCAGGTATATAAATGCTCAAAAAGGCATTCTGGGAAATAGAAAGAATTAGAGTCCCTCCCATAGTAGAATGTCTATGGAGATTCTCAGTCATCTGGGTCATAATTATTCCAAAGGTGCTTTTTCACAAGGCCACTGGACTTTCTTGTTTTTCCTTTGAAGACGTTTCACTTCTCATCCAAGGAGCTTCTTCAGCTCTGACTGGATGGTGGGGAATGGAAGGACTTATACTGCTTGCAGACAGCTGGTCATTTGCATTCTTTTAGAGAGTCATTGAGGCCACCTGGAGGTTTATCATCAGGGTCACCTGAGTAGTGCAAATGGGTGTGGAGCCTACTTGGAACTGCTGAAAGGACTGTGTTGTAAACTGGAGATAGATGATGTTGTATCCCTCCCCCTCTATTGAGAGAGGGCTGTTCAATTTTGACACAGATGGCTTCTTTGATCCCTCTTTAAAAAAGAATGCAAATGACCATTCCCCTCCATCCAGTCAGAGCTGAAGAAGCTTCTTGGATGAGAAGCGAAATATCTTCAAAGAAAAACAAGAAATCCAGTTGCCTCGTGAAAAAGCACTTTTGGGACTCCCATAGCAGCTACTGAAATTGAAATACATGCATTTTGCACAACACTGCATGCAGCTTTCTATACCCACAGGATCATTGTCCAGCATGGCTGAACTACTGGTTACTCTCAAGACACCCTGATGGATGTAAAATCATATCCTTCTTTCTCCATCCATCAAGTGCTGACAAGTGAGGTGGTATCATCTGTTACCTATGTTCTGGCACTGCATAATCCCATCCTTCACCACACAGGCTTCATTGGCCGCGCAAGCATGGTCTTCGCAGAAGAATCCTCCAGCTGGACTGCAGACACACTTCTCCTTGCAATTGTTTTGCAAGATGGGCACATTAGGCTGAACGTTAGGAAAAACAACCACAGGTAAGAGAAAAGGATCCAAAGCCACATTTTTTTAAACAATCATATTGGGAGAAAGTTATATACAGCAAGGTCAATCTCGTTCAGGAACCAGGTTCATGTACTTCTGCCAAGCTTCCACCAGCTTTGTGGAAGGAACAAAGCTTATTTAGAAAATGCCTTGCAGCTACATGGAAGGTTCCTAGAGCAGAAGATCCTCATTGGTTCCTGGAAATGCTAATTGTCTTGAAGCTGTAATTCCTTACTGGATTGAGGGAGAGGAATGGAATCCTAGATCGTCTTAGATACGTATTAAGAATCCATTGAGGGATGGGATTAGAACTCAGAACATAGAATTGGAAGGGACCTTGGAGGTCTTCTAATCCAACCCCCTGCTCGAGCAGCAGACTTAATTACTTTTAATCAGATTAGTTTAAATATTTCTTTTTAATTAATTTTAATAGGTGTATTGTATGTTTGTATTTTATCTAATTGTTAGCCGCCCTGAGTCCGCAAGGAGAAGGGCGGGATATAAATGTAATTAAATAAATAAATAAAATAAAAATAAATCATTTCAGACAAGTGGCTGTCCTTTCTCTTCTTAAAAGCCTCTAGATTGGATTGCATTGGATTGGATCTAAGCAATTAGGGCCACTTGTCTCATGATCTTCCAGGGCTTTATGAAACGTTATCATACTGAGTTTTTCATTCCACTGCATTAATTTACAATGGAGCCATTCATAAAAGGACAACAATCCCCTGAAGACACCTTGAATGGTGTGCTTTTGCTGCGAGGTTCTTTTGTACCATCTACAACAATAGAGCAATTTACCAGTTCCTGGATTAATTCATCCATCTGACCATCGCACAGCGAGTGACAACATCAAAAGATTAATAAAACACTCTACAGGGAACAGGAACTGACTAATTAAGGAGTACAGTAATTCTCCTATAAAACTGAGCTGCACTTAACACGAAAGCTATTATAAGCAGTTAACAAATGAAATTAGGTTCTGATTACAAGCACAGTAACAGTCTAGCAAAGATAGGCTACCAATGCATCAGATTGGGGTGGATGGGAGGAAAACCTCCAAAAACTGGTCTCAAAAAAAAAAAAAAAAGACTCAGGGCCTGCAGCAAATTAACAATGTTATCTTGATTCCAGCTGAAAAAGTAAATAACAAACATGACTAAATGTTTAATACCGATGTGATTTTCGCAGGCCAATCCAAGAAACAAACCGAGGTCCACCACTGCCTTCCTTTTCAACCTACCGGATAGTATGTGTTGTGTTCAAAGCAGCCACACTCATCCATGGAGATGCATTTGAGGCCATCCGAGAAGAAGCCGTCATCACACTGACAACCTTCAACACAAGTCGTTGGGCATTCAAGGTGATCCGTAAGCCCAGCACAGGTGACTTCACAGATATTAGAACAGATGGCGAAATGGCTATTGGCTGGACAGGTGATCGCTGCAGAAGAACAGGCAAGAGGAACTAATCAGCTAAAGCAATGTTTCTCAACCTCGGCAACTTTAAGATGTGTGGGCTTCAACTCGGAGAATTCTCCAGCAGGCAGGAGTTGCCAAGGGTGAGCTGAAGTGCAACAACTAGTAGGTGGCAACAGTTAGCATTGTTTGTATTTTCTTACAAACATCTAGATCAGGAGTCTCCAACCTTGGCAACTTTAAGACTTGTGGACTTCAACTCCCAGAATTCCTCAGCCAGCAAAAGACGCATTAGGGCTTATTTTCCGGTTAGGACTTATATTTGAGGAAATGCGATACTAAATCTGTCAGGCTGGCTGACAATCTTAATTGGGGATTATTTTGGAGGTGGGGCTTATATTACCAGCATCCTGAAAAATCTTGCTAGGGCTTATTTTCTGGTTGGGTCTTATTTTCAGGGAAACACGGGTAGGAATAGACAGAAGGTGGTTCCTGGTGGGACAGCCCTGGGCTGGACACCCCAAGCTGGCTTCCTCCTCTATCTTGTCTACATTTACCCCAATGATTATTGTAGAGATAATAGACAGCAATATTTCCTATTTGGGAGTGCAAGGTGTGATACTAGTCAAAGCAATGAACTTTCTTGGGCTGTGGCCAAGTGAAAAGACAGGGGTGTTAAGTGCTGATTACCTTCCAATTATCTACTTAATTCTCTTTCTCTCTTCGGGGTTCTTAATTAAGGCTGTGCGAAGCATCAAAGATTCTATTTATAGCCAATGTGGTCAAATCATCATTTGAATTGAATCTTCACACCAAATCTTCTAACAATTCAATGCAGCAAACAGAAGTGGGCACCTCTGAAGATTTGATGGATTTTTTTTTAATCTATGTGTGCATGTACTTTGATCAGATCAACTCTTCAGATTGCACTGACTTTTTAATTTTGCATCAACTTTTGGAACCGAATCACAAAATCCTAGCTGGTTCACACAACCCCCTAGTCTTTATATTGGGGATATCCACCTTTTTCTATCTGTGTTCCAATTAGTAATGCTTCTTGATTGCTACTCACGACAGAAATCTGGGCTCCTCCAAGGCTGGATGGTGACCTTGGCTTCTTGGCAGGCTGCCACGTAGCTCTGGATGCTACGACATAAGATTTGTCTGTCCCCACCACCGATGCACAAATCAAGGACGCAATGGTTTAGGTAGGAAGTGGGATCCACAACACCATGGCAAGAGGTGAAAGGCCCATCAGAAGCTGTGAGGAGCCCACAGAAGGAGCGTTGCTTAAAAAATTCTATCTTTGCCTCTGTGCAAATTGGGCAGTTCTTCCCAGAGCACCCATCTGAGCAGGGGATGCCAGGGGTCGGGATTTTCCAGGCAGCAGCAAACACAATCACATCTGAGGTCGCCGTGCCATCTGGTAGCTGAAGATCATCTTTCGGCTGTCCGTTGTAGTTTCCACATAAGCCACCCAGCTGACCCTGGTAGTTGTTGGGAACAGTGATTCTCACATTGTAGAAGAGATCAAAGGTCAGCGTCAAACCAAAGGAAGCCTCGATCCTCTGATATAAGCCGTGCTGGTAGATTCGGAGTTTTCCATCCAAAAGGTTTACAGGGAGGCGATGGAGTATACCATTTACCTGTCAGAATAAAATTATATCTTCCTGAAAAACTGTAACAGGGAGGAGGAGGAGGAGGAGGAGGAGGAGGAGGAGGAGGAGGAGATTTTTTTTTCATTTCCCTTGACCAGGGAGATGTGAAAGTAGAAACATTCCTAGAAATGGAAGACTAAGTGATGATTTTGCTACAGTTTGGGGAGAGGTAAGGGTTGGTTAGTTGGTTGAGGGTCAGTGCTGTCTCTGGTTGGCTATGTGGTTGATTTGAGTTGCCTTTGGAAAAGCATCTTTGGGGACCTGGATAACTGAAAATCATCATATACATTTTGAGACCTTTCCTTCAGATGGAGTGGGACACTGGACACTTACTCTGTAAGTCACTTAATTACTGTAATTACATCTACTATTATTCTACATGGGATGGATTTTCTCCAGAGGGCAGAGAAAACCACCACCATCACTACTCCACATGCACATCCAGTGAACAGGGTTGAGAAACTCACCTGGGCATATCCCCATTTGTCTTTCAAAAGAGAAAGCACTAAGTCCGAGACCTCCACTGTGACCACCTTGGGCACTGCAATGTTTCCATTCCCCGAGGCCTCATTCTGTATCACTACAGTGAAAGGGTGCAGGTTCACATTCTTTGTGGTCAGCTTGGTTAGGATATAGGAGCAGGTGCCCTGGAAGTCATAGGGCAGCCCATCAAAAGTAAGGTAGAGATCTCCAACAAGAGAACAAGTGGCACTTCCAGTTGGGTAGCATTTCTGGTGTCCATCTTGTAGTTGGCATTGTTCGTTGGTACCACAAGGGGTCACTTCACATGCCACACTCCCACCAGCCTGGCAGACACAACGTTCTTGGCAAGTTGGATAGAAAACTTCAGAAACTGGATAGTAGCGCCCTTGATGGAGGCAGCCACACTTAGCCAAAGGTACACAAGCATCGTTACTCCGAACAAAGCCTTCATTGCAGACACAATTCTCTTGACACTTGGTGGGGCAAGGAGTTGGGAAATAAAGGCTGCTACATGCCTGGTCACATTCTTTAGCGCACAATTCATAGTGGCTATTGGCAGAACAACGCGGAGCTGAAAAGGGAAACAGAATGGATGAGCTATTCTCCAAAGCACCTGAAGGCAGGACAAAAAGCAACAGATGGAAACTAATCAAGGGGAGAACCAACCTAGAACTAAGGAGGAATTTTCTGACAGTTAGAACAAATAATCAATGGAACAGCTTGCCTCCAGAAGTTGTGGGTGCTCCAATACTGCAGGTTTTTAAGAAGAGACTGGATAGCCACTTGTCTGAAGTAGTATAGGGTCTCCTGCTTGAGCAGGGGGTTGGACTAGAGGACCTCCAAGGTCCCTTCCAGCTCTATTCTGATTGATTGAAAGATAAGCTATCATTGATACCTCTACTCCAGTACAATTGTAACCTTCCGATGACTAAAGTGCTTTGATTATTTGAAAGCTAAGCATGAAGTATCTTTGCCATTTCTTCTCTTATCCACACTGACTCCTTTCTCTATGTCTGGTGTTCCTGATCCTACTAGAAATGGACTTGTCTTCCCCAAGTCAAAACCCCCAGTTTACATCCCAGAGACTCACGGCAAAAGGTTGAAGTTCTCCAGGGGTAGATGGTGATGCCAGCAGCTTGACAGGCCTTCGCATAATTGGCAACTGCTGCACAGACAAAGGCATAGCGTCCCTTGAGAAAGCAGGAGTCATAAATGCAGTCCTGAAAGGCAGCTTCTTGATCCACGTGGCCATGGCATTCTCTGAAAGGCCCATTCGTGGCTACGATGAGCCCGCAATCCCGTCCTGAAGCCCGCTGCTGTTTTGCTAAGACGTCAACCCCTGGGCAGGCGGGATCTACGACCTTTTTGCAGCTGGGGTCATATGCCTTTGTGCCTTTAGCACCAAACACGGGGATTTGGGGAACAAGGATCCCCCCAGGCACGAGAGCATCATCCGCACGTTGGTTGTTGAAATTCCCACATAGGCCACAGAGCGTATTTCTATATGTGCCGGGTACAGTGACCGTGAGTTGGTGGTCCCAATTAAAGCTGACCGAGAGACCAAAGTCAGTATCAACCACAGCACTTGAGCCTTTCCGATATATCTTGACTTTTTTTCCAACAGCATTATAAGGCAGGCAGGTCAATATACCCCCAACCTATGAAGGAGAAATAGGATGCTTACATTAAGCAAATGAAAAGGAGCAATGGTGGAAAAAACAACAACCAATCATATCCAAGCTATCTCTCATTTCTTTAGTCCATCTCAGGGTCTGCCTACCTGAGACCAATTGCAGAAATAGGGAACTTTTTTTTTTGACCAGGTATCCAAATGTTTGACATTGTTCTACAGTAGCTGAAGGAGACAATGGTTGGAGCAAAAACTAGGTGAGATCATGGGACTGATTTTTTCCCCATTGTTAAATGCCAGGAGCATCTGGAGATCCAGACAGTTCAAAGGGGTATAAAGATCTATCATAAGCTTGAGCTCTCTGCAAGAATCTGAACTACTAACAGCCAAGGAGAATTAGCAGGAGATAAGGAATTCAAGTTGGGCTGGACATAGATATCTTCTGGGCACAAAGGGACTCATGACTGATGATGTTTTTGATCCCTCCCTCCAGCTCAGCCTGGTCTTCTCCTATAGGCACATCTTTATGTACATCTATGCACATTAATTGTGTATGTTTGCCTCTATTGCCTGGTGATGGGGCCTTCAAAAAAAGGACATGGAATCTCCTTGTAGCCAGAGTCTTAGGATACCCACTAACAGGAACACACACATATAGCTTAGAAGCCAAGTATCCATCTTGGGATGCTATAGGAAATTCTTCCCCACTTTTTAAATACTCAAATGATATATACAATCAGCTGGCTTGCAGAAAAAATAATAATAGCATTCTAATATTATTAATAGGAAAACAGCAACCAGCTGAATTCCTATCTGAAGCTGTTGTGTTACAGGAATATATTGTGACAAGAAATCAGAAATAAGTTATTCACCAGAAGAGGGATGGGATGTGTAGATGTGAGGACAGGTATAAGTATGAAATGCTTGTATAGAGATGTACATTTGTAGAGGTACATATAAATGTGCACCACTTTCTATAGGTCCCCCAATGTGGCACTTTATATGGTCCTCAAGGCCAAAATGTTGCTTGTCTCCAGCAGACCTGGATTAGTTGTGTCCAATGAAACCCAGTAGTTTATTAGCAGCCAGATAGCTTTGTATGGCATCCAGTAGTTATATTTTAGAGACCTCATGCAGTATCAGTCTATTGTAGGACTCTGTTTATCTAATGAGCATCAAAGAGGGATCAAGATTGTAATAACCAGATACTACCCAAACTTACCAAGACTTTCCCAGGATATTGCCTACTGATTATGATCTCTATACCATAGACGTTGACTTGTACACTCCGGGTCCAGGACACAGCACGGTTTCCTCGATACTCATTCTGGACATAGACACCAAACCAAATCAGATCCATGGGTTTTTCACACACCTCAGTGAGGACATAGGCACAGGGCCCTTGGAAATCAAATTTATAGTTGTCGAAGGAAATATAGTGGGGATCGCCATGAACTTTGCAGTCAACAAAGTCAATAGGGTAGCACTCCCTCACACCTTTTACAACCAGGCATTTTTCTGTGGATTTGCAAGCTTGCTGGGTGCATTCGACCCGATTCGTGGCTGGGTTGCACACACATCGCTTTGTGCACTTATCATCGGCCCAGAAACCCTCATTGGGGGCAAAGAGGTAGCCTTCGTGCCAACATCCACAACTGCTCTTGGGGATGCATTTCCCCTGGCTCAGCACATAACCTGGCAGGCATTGACAACCTGCTACACACACCAGTGGGCAGAGGAGTTGCTGCTGAGTTTGGGCATCCAGGCAGGTGGCTGGGCAGGCTGTTCCACACTGCTGGTACTCACTGTTGGGAGGACATTCTGATACTGTGTGAAGAAAAGAAAGAAAATGGTCAATATTTTCTTCCTTCCTGTGCAACCAAAGGGGCAAGAATGGACGGCGTCTCTTTAGAGATGTGCTAATATGCAGTGACATGACTATATTTATCCCAGATTGATAAGTGGCTGCTGTCTAGAGAGCACATTACTGTAATAAGATCCTCACCTGTTGAAACCATTTAAAAATCAAATTAATCCTCATTCCCCATAATTAGACATAACACACTCCCAAACGGCCAGCTGCAAAAAGGGCTGGTAAAATTCGGAAACCACTTCATGTTAGTTCTGACTTCAGCTCTTTGAAAATGCATCACATTTTATGTGTTTGAATATGTCTAAATATATCAATCAATTGTCACTCAATCAGTTTGTATTGATGTGTGGGGGGGTTTCCATATTTTTGCCACCTCGGTGCCAATCCACTTCATGCAAATTCATCACCCGGTCCATTAGCAAGAGCATTTGTTTCACAAGTTTATCGAGAATTTGGTGGGGAATCACAAGGTCACAATGTAAAACAAGCATCATCCCTAAAAAGGATGGCACAATTTGAGGCCACCAGGGTGGCATCTGTCCATCTCAAGACTTAATTCGTCTTGCAGGACTCCTTTCAAAGGTGGCTGCCAAATCACAGTTTTTTTTAATATGGAAATAATAGGGAAATGTTCATGAATCCATTCTAAATTAACTGCAGTTTAGAATTTGCCTTCCTTGGAATACAGATCCAAATCCAACTCAAAGTGATCCTCAACCTGCATGGAAAACATTTGAGTTTACCTGATCAAAATGATGGGCATGTGGCAAATGGCCAAGGAACAGCATAAAATCCTCACTGTGGTTTTTATATTGCTCCTAAATCCATTTTCAGCTATTTACCAAGCTTTAGTAAATTAAAGGCATATTTAAAACTGGGTAGGATAAGAGAGATACAGACAGAGGAACTGATATGAAAAAAAAGGATAGCTGGATTTTAAGAAATACGATTTATTCAGAATACACTCGTAGAAATCTAATTCTCCAGATATCAGTATTTATATACAAAGAGGCTCCCCTGGCTTACACATGCCCTGAAATTTGCGGAAGTACACTTATTCTTTAGAGAAAAGAACCAAAGGAGGAAAGAAAAGGAAGACAGCTCATGAGAGCTGAACGTGATTATAAACACAAAGTGCTGACTGATCGATTTTTAAGAATAGCATGGAATCCAGTGGAGAATTAAGACATGCAGAGTGTCTTTCGAAGCGAGTTCAAATTGAAAGTAATTATTTCGATTCAAGATTGTCAAGCAAACGCCTTTAATAAGATTTATTGAGATGAAAGGGATGGGGGGGGGTTTACAAGAATTTCAGCCCCTCAACTAGCTCCTATTTATGACCATTTTACTCATAATACAGGTAGTCCTCAACTTACGACCACAACTGAGCCCAAAATTTCTGTTACTATGCGAGACATTAGTTAAGTGAATTTTGCCCCATTCAGGACCTTCCTTGCAACACTTGTTAAGTGAAGCACTGCAGTTGTTAGGTTCTTAGTCACATGGTTGTTAAGTGGATCTGGCTTCCCCATTGACTTGGCTTGTCAGAAAGTTGCAAAAAGGGATCACATGACCCTGAAGACACTGCAAACCATTATGAATATGAGTCAGTTGCCAAGCGAATTTTGATCACGTGACCATGGGGATGCTGCAATGGTTGTAAGTGTGAAAAAACGTTCATAAGTCACTTTTTTGTGTTGTAACTAAACTAATTGCTAGGACTGCCTGTACTTGTGGTATTTTCTTAGTTTCTTTCTAACAGCTTTTGGGGCAAGGTTCTTTTCACTGATAATGGAGGAGCGTGCAGCTAGCGCTCTACAAAATTAGCTCCTGAATCCTCATCAGTCTGTGTCTGAGCACTCTAAACAGCCTCAAGGTAGCATTTTACACTGTGCCTTTGAATCCCTCACTTGGCATCCAGTTCTAATTCATTTAGGGGCTAGGAGACGCATCCCCACATTCCTTGCATACTTACAGCATCCGGCCAATTTTCTCCATTCGCCAATCTGAACCCCTTCTTTCTGGCAGGCATCTGCATAGGACTCCAGGGCATCACATACAGATTGTCTGTGCCCTTCATTGGCGCAAACGTCATAAACACAACCTTCAAAGTAGAAATTGGGGTCCACTTTAGAATGGCAAGGAGAGAAGGGACCACCAGAAGCTTTGGTTATTAGACCACAATATTGCTCAGACTGGTATTTCTGAGCCTGGTCAGGTTGGCAAGGCACACAAGGCCCGTGGCAATCATCCCAACAGGTGTCTTGGTCACCAACATCCACCTTCCAACTCTTTCCAAAGGCATTGGCATCTGGGGCCTTTGTTCCTGCTGGGGTCTGGAAGTCATCACCAGGATCCTTATTATAGTTCCCGCAGAGGCCACAGAGACTTCCATAGAAAGCACTGCTGATGGTGACACGCAGGAGTTGATTCCAGTCATAAGATAGCCGGAGATTATAGTCAGTGACCACTAAGGCAGAGCCTCCACTTTGCAAGATCTGGAGAGACCCACCATTTAGGTAGATGGGGAGGTGTGCCTTAATGCCATTTACCTGCATTGCAAGAAAAGATAATCACAAGAGTTGCAGCATTGCAACAATAAACAGAAGCAATTGTAATTTGGATTCCCAACTGGAAAGGAAACGATTGCTTATATATTTTCCCTGCTCCTGGCCCAGGGTTGGAGGCAGATAAAATAAAATAAAATAAAATAAAATAAAATAAGAGACTGTCAAACTAATAGGGGGGGGGATCTAAGAATCTGAGTTTTATATTTATATTTATTTTTTATTAAATAGTTTTTATGATATAAAAATTGAAAGAAAAAGGAAAGACAAGTAAAAGAAAAGAAATTAGAGAAAAAAGACAAAAGAAAAAAATAGATGCAAAGAAACAGCTTTTGATCTTCACAGCAGTTATAAGTTCATTTATATTTTATCTCCTCTCTAAGGTTACAACATAGTTTCCTTCAAACCCATAAATCACAAGGTCATTTTTTTCTTTTTTCGGTAAAAAGTCCATAAAGGGTTTCCAGTCACAAATAAATTAATCTCCTTTCCCTAAAGGGACAAGTCAATTTTGTTATCTCTGCTAATTCTTTCATCTTCACCAGCTCTTCCTCCATTGTAGATATTTCAAAATCTTTCCATGTTTGTGCATGTTACAATCTCATAGCAGTAATCATAGGTAAAGATAAGCTTCCATGGCTCTTTTCCAATTGGTTGTCAATTAATCTCAGCAAGAAAAGTTCTAATTTCAGTTGAAAATTACTCTCTAAGATAGGAAGGAATTATTTTCCAGGGAAGCCTGAAGTATGCTGGGCATTCGGCTATGAGAATTTTTTTGTTCTAGGAAAACCTAGGCTGAGTTTGCATAACATACTACTCTAAAACACGGTTTGGTAGCTGATATTTCAGCACATTGAAAGACCCCAACAATTCTGTGACGTAGACACAAGATTGACCCGTGTTCTGATTTATTTTTCTGTATTAGTATTTTTGTGAAGGCGGCCATTGCATTTTGTTAAAGCAGCATATTGTGTGAAATCAACTTAAAAAGAGCTTCATTATGACTAATTTAAACCTATGTTGTACTTTTAAATGAATCTTTTATGACACATTATATGCAAAATAGCATTCCATCAACAATGAAAAGCTTTTTTGTTTTGATACAGAGGAGGTTTTGCCTTGAAAGTCAGTCTAACATTATTTTAAATAAATAAATATGAGCTTTGATTCTTGCTCTGCTTGCTTTGCCCATTCTGCTTTCCCTTTAAAGTTATTTCTATGTATGTATTTAATTACTATATTTAATGAGATGCTGTTTTCCTTTTTTAGCTTCTTTTCTTAACTCCTACTCCGAAAATTAAACCAACATCTGTAGCCATTAAGTTAAATCTACAAAAATAGGCCAGTTGTCATTGTTCTAACAAGGGCTTAGGGCAAGTAATAAACACTATTTTTGAATTCACTTTCATCAGGTTTCCTTTGAATCCGAAATAAGTCTTGGAAAACAGGTAGTGTTTCCCAGGGCCACCTTAACCCTGGAGTTGTCTTTGACTCCATCTCTAGCTTTTATGTTAGCTGGCAAAATGTTCACGCTCTGATTTTTGAGGAACAGTACAAATAAATACAGCATTCCCCCCCCCCCGAGTATCACTACAATCATTTTACAAATTTGAATGAGTGGAGTAAGGCCATCTAAATCAGTGCTTCCCAATCTTAGCATTTTAAGATATATGGACTTACAGAATACAGAATAACAGAGTTGGAAGGGACCTTGGAGATCTTCTTGTCCAACCCCTGCTCAAGCAGGAGACCCTATACCATTCCAGACAAATGGCTGTCCAATCCCTTCTTTAAAAAACTCCAGTGATGGAAGGTTTTCCACCCATAACTTTTGAAGCAAGCCATTTCACTGGTTAACTGTTCTCTCTGTCAGGAAATTTCTCCTTAGTTCTAGGTTGCTCTCTCCTTGATAAATTTCCATCCATTGCTTCTCGTTCTGCCCTCAGGTGGTTTGGAGAATAGATTGACCCCCTCTTCTCTGTGGCAGCCCCTCAAATATTGGGAGACTGCCATCATGTCACCACTAGTCCTTCTCTTCATTAGGCTAGATATACCCAATTCCATCAACCATACACTACAGCAGGGGTGTCAAACTCAATTTCACTGAGGGCTGCATCAGCATTGCGCTTGCCCTCAGGGGGCCAGGTGGGTGTGGCCAGGGTGGGTGCGGCCTACTGGGTGGGCATGGATGGAGTGGGTGTGGCCTACTGGGTGGGTGTGGCCACCTATACATCGTTTGCGTCAAGGGTGCCTGTGGGGGCCTGGGCAGGAGTGGGATAGATCTGAGGGTCTCTGGCAGAAGGGGGTGGGACCAGGGCAAGTGCCAAGGCATGGTCCACTGGAGGAGCCTCACTGTTCCTCTCAGGCCATGCAGGGGGGGGGGGTTATGGAGCTAAGACTGAATGCGTTTCAGCATAGATGGCCACCACAAAATTGTACATTGGCTCCCGGCTGGCCTGGGCCAGGGCCAAGGCAGAGGGGGCCATTCCCTCACGGTTTCCAGGATGGCTTTGCGGGCCACATGAAACCACTTCGTGGGCCGCATGCGGCCCCTGCGCCTTGTGTTTGACATGTCTGCACTACAGTATATGTCTTAGTCTCCAGCTGCCTAATCATCTTCGTTGCTCTTCTCTGCACCCTTTCTAGAGTCTCAACATCTTTTTTGTGTTGTGGTGACCAAAACTGAACACAGTATTCCAAATGTGGTCTTACCAAAGCAGCATAAAGCATCATCATCACTTCACATGACCTTGATACCTATCCCTCTGTTGACTGCATTGATTTTTGCATCAGCTGCAGCACACTGCTGGCTGATACTTCAATGGTTGTTCACTAGGACTCCTAGGATTCAGAGTTATGGCTTTTGAGTCATGTACCACCTACTTTGTACTTGTGCATTTGGTTTTTCTTGCTTAAGCTGGGGTATTCTGGGAGTTGAAGTCCATGCATCTTAAAATGGTTAAGGTGAAACACTGATCTAAATGGTGCTGGGAAGCAATCCTTCAAGCAGTTGAGATCAATTCTGAATCATCTCTTACCTTCACAAAACCATTTTCTGATCTGGATATTGTGATAGTGTATCCATAAATCTCAGCGGTCACCATTCCAACATAGGAGACACGTTTACTCCCCCTGTTTTCATTCTTGGCATAGATGTGGAAAGACGGGAGTCCAAAGATATCGCCGCATGTCTTGGCAATTGTATAGGTGCAGGTCCCTTGGAAATCATACTTAAACTTATCGAATGTAGTGTAGTGAGGGTCACCCCATATCTCGCAGGTAGCGTTTGAAGTTGGCACACAATGCGGTTGACCATTGATCATCTTGCATTCAAGGCCTTTTTGGCACAGGACATGGCTGCAACTGAGAGGACCTAAGGACCGGATATGCAATTTTAATCATTAGTCCTATGTTAATGGAAGAATCAGGTTCAAAGCAAAAATGCATTGCTATTTTCAGCAGCTGATCAAGCCTGACTTTGGATTTCAAAAGTTTCAGAGAATTATGGAACACTCCTCTTGACGGGCTTCCTTCTTCCTTCAGCCCACACATGTCCCCAAGTAAGCTCACCTGACTATAATAGTCATAGCTCCCTAGGTCAAAGATATGTTGCTTTTGGTGCTATTTTAATGTGTCACAATGCCTCAGGGTGATGACTTACAATATTTCATTTAGTGACCGTACTGAAAAAAGTGACTTATGACCGTTTTTCACACTTATGACCATTGCAGCATCTCCCTGGTCACATGATCCAAACTCAGATACTTGGCAACTGACTTGTATTTATGACAATTGCAGTATCCTACAGTCACGTGATCCCCTTTTGCAACCTTCTGACCAGCAAAGTCAATGGGGAAGCCAGATTCGCTTAATAACCAGTTTACTAAATTAACAGCTGAAGTGATTCACTTAACAAATGTGGCAAGAAAGATTGTACTGCAAAATGGAGCAAAATTCACTTAACAAATATCTCACTTAGCAACAGACTTGGGCTCAATTGTTGTCGTAAGTCGAGGACTACCTGTATCTTAATGGCAATTTAGAAAGCTCCAAAGTTCACCCTTGGGAGCCCAGAGTAGACATAAAGTATAATCTGGGTTCAGTAAACACCTAGCTTGTTTATGGACCAGTTCTCTAGAGGTCATCCATTCTGATGACGCGTCCCATCCATCTCATCTCAAGACTGTGTCTCCAACTTGGAGCTCTTGGTCACAGCAGTAATTCAAGGAGAAGAAGTGAATAGAGGGGGAAATAATAATGGGATATCAAATCATCCCATGAAGTTGAATGGTGGACTATTAAGGCAGAATAACAGAACAACAGAAGGGACCTTGGAAGTCTCCTGATCCAACCCGCTGCTCAAGCAAGAAAACTTACACCATTTCAGACAAATGGTTGTCCAATCTCTTCTTTAAAACTCCCAGTGTTGGAGCACCCACAACTCCTGGAGACACAATGCATGTTTACAGAGTAGAAAGGGCAGTCACTAAGCTCAATGACAGCCATCCTTAGAAGGCTTTAAAAGAGGATTACACCAATAATCACACAAGATTTTTAATGGCTGTTACTCACTGTGGCACTATATGCCATGCACTTAATCTTAAATGCCACTCAATGCCATTTGAAGGGAGATGACTGTTTTGAGATGTTGGCATTTTGTTAGACATCATGGGAAGACAATTCAAAACTAAGACCATTGCAAAGAAGTGCCCCCACTCCCTAGGTTTCCTTACCCCCCCCCCCCCACGATGTTGCATATTGGGTCCAGAAGTAAAGGGCAAATGAATTGGCCATTAGGATGCTATTCAGAAGGATTGCAAGCTCCCCTTATCCAAGCCCATAGCCAAATACGCCGGCCGATACGCTCCCACAGAGAGGCCCTCCTCAGGGTGCCGTCAACCAGACAGTGTCGGCTGGCGACCCCCAGGGGGAGAGCCTTCTCTGTGGGAGCACCCACCCTCTGGAACGAGCTGCCCCCAGAGATCCAGGTGATTCCGGATCTCCCCTCCTTTCGCCGTGCCCTTAAGACTTGGTTATTTCAGCGGGCAGGACTGGCCTAAGGGGTATTTTAAATTGGCTTTTAAATTTTTTTTTAGTATAAGCGGCCTATTGAATATCTATTTTTAATTACTTTTAAATTTTGTATTATATTGTATTAATGTTTTTAAGTTGGCTGTAAGCCGCCCTGAGTCCTCCGGGAGAAGGGCGGGGTATAAATTTAATAAAACTAAAACTAAAACTAAACTAAATGGCTGAAATCAGCACTGGTATTACTACAATATTCTTTGCTCTTTCATTAAAAAAAATTTGGAAGACACAATGTTCCCTTCCAATAGCACTTAGCACTTAGACTTTATATACCTCTTCACAGTATTTTACAGCTCTCTCTGAGTGGTTCTACAGAGTTAGCATATTGTCCCCAACCAGGGCTTTTTTTCTCGGAGAAAAGGTGGCGGAACTCAAACCTGGCCACGCCCTCATCAAACCCTAGGACCGCCCCTTTAGAGAACAGGAATGCAAGTAAAATTTGGGAGGGGCTATTTCCGGTGTGGGAGGGGCTATTTCCGGTGCGGCCGGCCCGGAAAAAGGTGCCGGAACGCGGTTCCGCCGCGTTCCGG
>NW_015386847.1:271499-282163 GCF_001527695.2 Protobothrops mucrosquamatus | reverse complement strand
ACAATCTGGGTCCTCGTTTTACTGACTTCAGAAGGCTAGAAGGCTGAGTCAACCTTGAGCCTGTCAGGATCAAAGGAATCGAACTTCTGGCAGCGTGAGCAGAGTTAGCCTGCAATACTGTATTCTTACCACTGTGCCACCATGGCTCTTAAATATTCCAGATATCTTCCCATTCCCCAAAACTTGAGTATAAGTCAGAGGACATTCTACTCACCTTGCAAACTACCACCAATAGTCCCATAGCAGTCCTGGCTTGTCACACCCACAATGAGGAGGCCAAATGGTGAATTCGGATGTTCCACTCTATAGGGGAAAAGCACCACCTGCAACTGATACAAGGCCCAAGAGAAATCTGTGCCGGGAATCAGATTCCATTCCAACTTAGGTAGGGCCTGGCCTCCCACTAGGAGACCATTGATCTGCAGAGTCTCTACCACCAAAATGGCAAAGTTCTGAAAATTAGGCTGCCCAGCCACACTGTAGATTTGGCTGTATGAGTCTGTATCTGGAATCCCCATCAAAAAGGTGTCGTACGGAAAGGATTGGTAAGTAGCACCTGTGCTATAGAAAAGTACTTGCACGGGCACATCGGCTTGCACAAATAATGGTGTTTTAGGCAAGAGACTAATTGACAGGACTTGCCCACCGTTCAGATTTACTGCCTGCCTTTGTGCACCCATTTGGTATTGTATGGCTGTGGTTTGGGAGGCGGAAATAAACACTATGTCACTCTTTGTCTGCCAAGATATGGGTGGGACTATGTAGTTCTTCCTCCATTCTTTCACTGGCCGGAGCTGCTCAAAGACAAAGTTGCATTTGGTGTATTTCCATGAACAGATATGACCCGCTAGGACTACCACTGGCTTCTGGGAGACAATTCTGGTGCCAGAAAGGTCCCCTGTCGCTTGCAACTGGATTCCTTGAAAAGCAGCCAGTGTTACCGTAAGTTTACTTCCAGCAGGGTATGTTTTGCCTTCGAAGACCGCCTGGGCTGTCAGATAGATCTCTACCACATTAGACTCTTCGTAAGATAAGGCTGCAAACTCTGGGAAAGCCCCACTAGGACCTCCCGTTGGGGTGACAACATAATACTCAGTTCCTGAGGCACTTCTAGGAAAGAGTTGTGAAATTTCAGTACTCAGAGGCTTGGAGCTGAAAGATACCACCGAAATATCTTTGTCTGCAGAGATGCGAACCACATTGGGGAACACTTTGCTACCCGTGATTTCAATAGAGGCAGGGAGGACGATGGACTCCAGCTTTCCTTTATGCACAATAACGGTCTTCGTAAATTCCTTCCCACAGACGTTGCACGGGACAGAAACGGTGACAGTAGTCTGGTCAAAGACACCAGTAATTTGAAGCTGTAAATTGGGGGCCTGTGTCCCGAAATTTTGCATGTAAGCGGTGATAAAATCTGTTCCTATGCTTTGACTCAGGCAGGTCGCTGGGAGGGGAAGATGAAAAGAATAGATGGGGAGAGATGGTTACATTGGATCTGCTCAAATTCCAACTTCTGTTTTAGTTGCAGCTTTAACCCCCTTTTAGCTTCTGTTCAAAAGGAAGAATTGTCCCAAAGGTGCTTTTTCAAGGGAATGTCTTTGTTTTTCCTTGAAGACATTTCACTTCTCATCCAAGAAGCTTCTTCAGTTCTGACTGAATGGGGACTGGATGAGAAGCGAAATGCCTTCAAGGAAAAGCAAAGAAAGTCCAGTTGCCTCTTGAAAAAGCAACTTTGGGACAATCATGACCTGGATGACTGTTCTCCACAGAGAAAAGGAAGAATTAGGAATGGATCCCTCATCCCCCGTTATTAATCACCCTCATCTAGGATTCAAAGGAACTAATGTAATTTCATTATGTGTCCCCAAGTCCTGATCTGAATTATGGCTATTCCTGGGCTCAGAGGCTGAAAGAAGGATAGAAATAAAATCCAGAAATTAGGATAAAGATGGGAAAACACTAGTTGAAGAAGCCAGTGATGCTGGCTTTCATAAAATTATTGTAGATAGTCTTTATGCCTTTTTGGAGCCTCGGTCATAATTCTGGCATTCTTCCTTGAGGCTCTATATGGGAAGACACCACAGAAGAACATCATAATGCAATATTTTTGAAAAAAGCGAAAATAGGATATGGATTAAATAAGTGGAAATTGAGTGCAAAGGCAATTAAGATATGCTTTGGCTAGAAAAGATATTTTAAACTGATATTATTAGAAAAATGTAACAAATGTGAATATGCAATTGTATGCTTACTAACAATAATAAGAATTTGCTTAATGCGGAAAAACTATTACTAGAAGAGAGGATGTACTGGCGGGTGTAATATTGGACTTAGCTGGAAGAAGCTTATATGTACCACAGAATTACTAATGCACTCAGTCATCACGTTGTCTATTGAGCACTTGTTTGTGAAAATAGAAAATTAATAAAACATTTATTTAAAAAAAATGCAATATTTTTCTGCAGGCATCTCAGGGAAATACGGGGAGGGGAAAGGAGAGGAGATGGGAGGGGCGGGGAGAGGAGAGGAGAGGGAAGGGTGAGAGGAGAGGAGATAGGATGGGATGGGAGGAGGGAGAGTGGAAGGGAGGGGACAGGAGAGGAGGGCATTTTTAAAGCCTTGGTGTTACTCACCCCAGAAGGCTGAGCTGCAGAGCCAGAAGCAGAGGAGGTGGTCTTTTATCCTCCCCATAGCTGCTTAAAAAGAAGAAAGAGAAAGCCTTCAGATCAACCATTCTTGGAGGCGATATCTGAAATGCCAACAAGCTTAAAGCAGATATGAGTATCTGTCATGGTTCCATTGCTGCTATCTTCCAAAGCATTCCTGAGAACCTAGTTTAGAAGAATCTACTGGTACCATCACAGAAAACAAAACAGTCCTATAACTCCTTAAAAATTAACTAGATTGTCACAATGGTTATAAAACAAACTTATGGGAAAGGAGAAGGCATGCATAATTTTTTTAAAAAGGCACAGATTTGTATATTTTATGCATAAACATACATACACATTTTGAAATAACAGCAATCATTTAAATAGGAATACCATTTTTCTCTATAACAGGAAAAGAGGAACTGGGTGACATTTAAGTCCCTGCTATCAACATCCTGTCCAAGTGATGGATAATTTTAAGTCATCTGCTTTTCTTTGTGTGGCTCTTTATTTTCAAACCTGGCCTGGAAAGGACATCTTTATCATAAGCTGAGGAACTTACTTTATGTATGCAGCATATTGAAGGAACAGAAGAAGCTGTATTTGTTTTATGCTCCTCGTAAGAATACAGCCTTTAAATAAGCAACTTGCAAAGAGCACTCATCACCATCTCAGCAAAGAACGATTTGAATCTTCACCTCCATTTACACATTAAATTACACTCTGGCTTTGTAGTGTGAATCAGAATAATAGACACATTAAGTTATCATGCCCAACCATAGTTTAGCACAGGAGCAAAGTTCATGTACTTTATACAAACCACAAGCTCCCCTTTTGCATCCTTCAATAGACCTTTTCATAGGATGCCAAAGAGACAAAATAGGTGTTTGAGTCTTACAGAGGTTTCAGGCATCCATCTCCACCCAATCACTGGACCAGTCTTGAATCCTGGCCATACACAATTTAATACAGTAATGCAACATTCAGCATGATGTGCAAAGCATAATGCTCCTTACAAACTAATGGAAGTTGCACACTCCTCAGGATAACAGCTGTACACTGTTAGCCTGAGGAGCAGAAGTCACAATTAGCCGGGGGCTCTAGTGCCCCCTCTTCTCTCCTCTCTCTGCCAGTGACTTTAAAGAAGAGTTAGCCATTTTACTTTTGTTTGCATTTAGCATCATTAGCATTCAGCATTTCATCTGCATCCTTGATTTGGTTCAAGCCACAATGGTGCATTCAAAGAAACCTGTTTTGTTGGAAATGCCAAGAAACCAAAGTTAGCACTGGCCAAAGCTGGCCAGATAATGTGACAAAACTAGGCTAAGTAAAACTAGCAGCTTCCAAACTCCTTCTTGAGATTACACAATTTGAGAGAAGGAAAACCGTAGGTTCGTGGCAGCTTGTTGCAGTTTGCTCTTGATCTACTCATTATGATCAAACATGACTTCCAGCTTGTTGCCAGAAGCCTTACTCAACCCATCTAGAAACATGGCAATCCCACCCAATGGAACAAGGTATAATGTCCCATTATACCTTCACTCGTCCGTCCTCTCGCCTGCAGATGGGTTCTGTGGATCCCAATGCTGAGTTCTTGTCACCCATTTATATAGTTTGAGTGGTGAAGCCTAGCTTCTCCTTATCCTCCATCTGAAATTATTTGTATTCCCCCCTACTTGGAGGAAACAGCCGGTTCAACCTGCTATCCTATCTTTATTTTACAAACACTCACGTCAGTTGTCATATAAACATCAAGTTAATGTGTTCCTAGTGGAATTTGGGTGGAATGTTATCTGCCATGTCATGAAAAATATCCAAATCCCCTAGTCTTTAGATTTTAATTATAATTATTTTAATACATGTGATTCAAAAAAAGTCCTGCCTTTTTTTTTAATCAGTACCCAGCTAGATCATGTGCAATTAATTTGTGTGCTTCTTGCAATCTACAGATGTACTAGTCATTTCTCAGGCTTTCCACAACTGAATTCTGATGTCCTATTACCCAAAATTAATGGGACAGAAAGTACCATCAACACTGTTAGAGCAGGCATACAAGCACACTGATCAGCCTGAGGTTCTGCGGGATCTTCAAAAGAACCAAGTAAAATCTGGGTGTTTTGGTTTGATGGGGCCAGACATCCTGGAGCAGAGATTGACCTATATTATCTTGAGACTTAGCACAATCAAAGCTGATTTAACTAGTCATTCAGAATTTCCCTCTACATGGAGCTGTAGTTTTAATTTCTGAGAAAGACATAGCCTTCAGACAGGATCAATCTCACTTTTGCACCAAAAAGGCTGATCTAGAAGGCAACTCCTCTGGACACAGAAAAATGGAAATCTAGTCGCCGGGAAAAGATTATTGTAGCCTCCAACTCCCCAGCCCATCCATATGCATTAAGGCTATCTTGTCATCAAACTAACTGAGTTTTTACATGAATTCTGGCAATGGAGTGTTTTCCAAATGTTGGGTCTGCAAATGGATCATGTAAGCAGATCTGTATGCCTGAGTCCCACCTACAGGACAGGTCTCCTGGAGGTATTCTGAAAATATCCTATTTCCACCCACCCACCCCACCCCCAAAAAACTAAAAACAAATTGTCAAAAGGTCTTATTCAAAGAACAAGCTGCCATCTTTGATAGACCAGTTATCCAAATTAGGATAGGCAACTTGCATGGAGACTAAGAACTGCAAATCAGTAAAATTCTAGTCTATGAGGGTGAAGATCTGTTCCCCAAGCTTATTGGTTGATTTCTGAACGTTTCATTACCAAGCTAGGTAACCTCTTCAGCGGAGTTTAAGGGATGTCCGTATCAGTGTTCTTCTGTTTATAAGGGCTTCAGGGCTTCACAAGACCCTCACTTGAAACACACCTACATCTGAAGCACTTATGAACAGAATAACATTGACACGGACATCTTCTAAACTCCGCTGAAGATGTTACCTACCCTGGTAATGAAACATTCAGAAATCAACCCACAAGCTCAGACAACAAAACTTCGCCCTCATCCCACACCCAAGCTACAGACATTCACCACTATTGCAATTCTAGTCTATTTCTTGTTTATGCAATGAGGCAGGATCCATAGTCTGTTTTGAAACAAATCCCTAGGGGGAAAAAATATAACCAAACCACTTATGCATACAACTTCATCCTACCCATGGAGCTTTTGTGCAATCTTCTCCATGTTCATAACTACTTGTGCAAATGACTCAGGGCCCTTTTCTTTATGCAAATTTTTCCAGCATCACTTTGTATGAATATCCCTAAGGCAGTTTTTTAAACATTCATGTTCCTGATGTAAACTGTTTTTTTTTAATGTATTGGTTTACTAGTTGCTGTTGTTTGTAGGCACACAACTTCCAAAAGCATTTTCAGATGTGTTTTTAATGGACCTTTGGCCCAAACAGCATTTAAAGTAAGCCAAACGAGACCCCACTTCCTTCTAGCCTTGAAGATGTTACTTAATCTGGTAACGAAATGTCTGCAAGCAGACAACCAAGTTTAGAGAGCACCAAGGTTTCCATCAAAGTCAGATGAGACTCAACATTGCAGCCTTAGACAAATATGTTGGTGCACACAATCCTCCTGTTTTTTCTGTCTCTAATACCCAGTGAGCTCTCGCAGAACCATCTATTCCAGCGGTTCCCAACCTTTTCTATACCCCACACCCCTAGAACGCTTCTGATATATTCCCATACCCCTTACAAAAGTTCAAAATAACAGCAGTGAATTATACATATACACTATAATTTTGAAACTTCTAAACCCAAGTTTTTGCACTCCCTGGAATATCATCTTGCACCCCCAGGGGGTGCAAGCATCCCCGGTTGGGAACCCCTGATCTATTCAAATCCCTTTGCTTAGCTTCTATGAGACTCTCCTTGACCACTAGAGAGCACATTAAGCAAAATCCTCCTGCCAAGTGAGACACTGCAGTTAAACTCACATTTGATTATCTATTCTAAACTGTCTGGGGAATCCTGGGAGTTGAAGCCCACACCTCTTCAAGTTGCCAAGCAATATGGTTTATTTCATTCATTCATTCATTCATTTATCAATGTTACATAGCCACCCATCCTCCCTAAAGGGAACTCTTTGATGGCACTGCCTAAGGACCCAGCTGACTTCACATGTTACTACATCTGGGTTGTAATAATTGGGAGGCCCACTAGATGGCGACAAAGAGATAAAGAAAAGGCCAACTGGTCATCTGGCAGGAGTCTGGATGTTTAAATCTCAGGTTACTACAGTAGTATCATCTTTATGTCCACTTTAGTTCAGGAGTGGCATGCTAAAATCTTCTATGCCTCCTTTAGACTCAACTTCACCACCTCATTCAAAACAATTCCACTGGATTAGACAAAGGGGTTGTAAAATCCAAAAGAGACATTTAATCTAGTAGTTAAGGCATCAGGCTACAAACCAGGAAGGCATGAGTTTTAGGCACAAAGCCAGCTGGGTGACCTTGGGCCAGTCATTCTCTCTGAGCCCGAGGAAGAAGGCAATGGCAAACCACTTCTGAAAATCCTTGCCAAGAAAAGTCCAGGCTGTTGTCAGGAGTCAAGAGTGACTCAAAGGCACCAAAATATACAATATAATCCAGGAAAAAATGGATTATTGACTTGATAAAAGTCTACGAGTGCATTTGAATGATTTTCTACAGGGTCACTTTGCAGGTTATCGCAACCCTTAAGGGGCAAAATGCCATCTGTGGCTTAAAGTAACTGGTTTCCACCTCTGAAACCAGTTTGGCTAGCTAATAAATCTCCTTGATTATTGAGCAAGGAAGTAAGAAAATCAGGGACTTCCCCAAATTGAGAAGACCACTCAAACATCTAGAGAATGGCTGCCTTGGCAATAGCAGAAGTGCACGCTGGGATTGGGATCTATGAAATAAAGCCTGGCAACACTTCTTGCTTCATAGTTTGAAGATGAGAGGCTTCTTTTAATTTTATCCACCTCCCAGCGATGAATGTTAGCAATGAGTAAACTTGTCCATTTGAATTTATTTCAGTTTTTTCATTACTGCATGTCACTGTAACTTCGAGAATGTCTTAACTTGTTTCTATTGGGTTTTATGAATATTGAAGTAGAAAAGCAATATAGGAAATTAATATTATACGTAGAAACTGCAGCAAGATCACCGTATGTAGAAAGACAGGAGAATAATGAAATACCCACAGTGGAAGATTAGATTATAAACTTTACAGAACTTGCAGAAATGGTGAAGCTAACCAGTTTAGTCAGGGGGAAAAAATGACAAACACTTTTTCTGAAAGACTAGAAACCTTATACACACTTTTTGTTGAAACAAGAAAAGACTGAATTGATGATTTATAGATTTGGGGATTAAAAAGAATTAAAAGGGGGGAATTTATAAAGTAAGATGAAGAAGAAAAAGTCCAGAGTCACTTTGCAGAGTGAGATGAGAGGCATATAAATTTAACTGATTAATTGATAAATGAAAAGAGAAGGAGAGGAAAGAGTAAGATGGTCACTACTCAATGGAAAGAAGGACAAAAATCATTTACTTTTTCTTTTGTTTCCTTTGATTCTTCGTATTTGCATTGTGTTTAAACATTCTAGTAAATAAATAGAACGTTTACCTTAACATTCACACTGTCCCACATGTGAAGTTTTGCATGAATTCTGCCCAAGGTGCAGAGCTTTTGAAAACATCTTTCCCTAGTTTCATGTTTTAGGGTGCATTAATTTTAGGCAGAATAGAAAGCATTCTTTTTTTTCATTCATACTTTCCAGACTCAAGTCCTTTAGTCCCACCGAGAAAACCTTTTCATATAAAAAGTGAATATGTATTTGCAACAGTAGCTCTTACCTTGTGGCCTAAGAATGCACTTTTAATTGCTTGTTGTCTTGATGTTCTTAATTTGCCTAGGAACAACAAAAGTGGACAGAAGCTTTAATAAGTTATTTATTGAGCTGTTTTCCTGCTGCCTACCTTCCAACCCACCTTTAAAATACTTGTCTTCTTAATACCTTCCATAGCCCTTCCTTCCTTCCTTCCTTCCTTCCTTCCTTCCTTCCTTCCTTCCTTCCTTCCTTCCTTCCTTCCTTCTCCAATTCCAATTCTAAACTAATCAAGGAGAGAAGCAACCTAGAACTAAGAAGAAATTTCCTGACAGTTAGAAAAATTAATCAGTGGAACAGCTTGCCTCCAGAAGTTGTGAATGCTGTAACACTGGAAGTTTTAAAGAAGAGATTGGACAACCACTTGTCTGAAATTGTATAGGGTTTCCTACCCGAGAAGAGGGTTGGACTAGAAGACCTCCAAGGTCCCTTCCAACTCTTCTCTTCTCTTCTCTTCTCTTCTACTCTACTCTACTCTACTCTACTCTACTCTACTCCACTCCACTCCACTCCACTCCACTCCACTCCACTCCATTCACTATTCTATTCTATTCTATTCTATTCTATTCTATTCTATTCTATTCTATTCTATTCTATTCTATTCTTATTAAGCAAGATCACTAATTCTTGCACTCTACCTTTGGCAACTGTGGTTATCAACTGGACCTCAATATACTATACTCTCCTTTCTATGTCCCCTTGGTTTGCAGAGCTTTTGTGCTAGGAACTCCAGGCATAATCCTTACAGAGGTTCCAACTATTAAGATTATGAGTCAGCAAACTGATTCCTGCCTACTATATTGGACATCATTTCCCTCCAGCTTGGTTGGACTAGAAGACCTCCAAGGTCCCTTCCAACTCTGTTATTCTCAGTTCTATGTTCAAAGTGATCATTGGCAAGGATTGTAGAAAATCAGAAATCAAAACATTGGGAAGAGATGCTACGCTTATATCCATCCTTTCAAATCCATCTCTTTCCATTTCTGGGGTGAAAAACTGTCTAGGTTTGCCCGATGGTAGGATAGGCAGCATATAAATGAGAGAGGGGGGATGGATAGATAGATAGATAGACAGACAGACAGACAGACAGACAGACAGACAGACAGACAGACAGACAGACAGACAGACAGACAGACAGACAGACAGACATCAGGACATACTTTTATATTTCTATTATTTCTATGCCACTCAATTCCCAAAAGAGTCTGGGTGGCATACAATAACTCAGAAGTGAAATCTGAAGAATTAAAAAGGGAAAACAAAAAACCCAGAACTACGCAAAAAACCCAAAGGGCAAAGGAGAAGAGGAAAAGCAAGGATAAACATACAGGCAACGTGACTGAAGCTGCTTCAGTTCAGAAGCAATGCTGTGATCTCGGCCTCTTCTTTTTAAGTTGGAGTTACTTCCGGAGGAGGGAGGGTGAGCAGGAGGGTTCGCGCTGACTTGATCCCACCGCAATGACAGCCTCTTCCCTTTTTTGAGGTTTCCTGCCTAGAGCTACTTCTTTTCCTGTTCTCTCGCTCTTCAGACAGATGTCACCACTGCCCCTCTAGTCCCAACGCCCTGAGTCTTGGACGTTGATTCCCAACCAGAAAGTCTTCAGTGTCAACGGCATCTCCCAACTTGGGAACATCTAATATGGCTCAGTTAGGATTCCCAATCCTCCCCATTCTCCTGGGTTTGACCTGGCCTCAGTTGGGTGAGTTGGATCAACCATTTCTAGTCTCCTTCTCTATCTTGGCCTCCTTTGGATCTTGGGATCACATTTTTATCTCCTTTGACTTTCTGGTTTAGAAAGAATTCACCTTTTATTGACTACCCCTTGATGAATATAACATCCAGGCATTTTCTCAGACTGTATTTTAAGAGGAAAAATGTGTTAAAGCACATAGATCCTTCTCACTAGTCTTCTGGGGATGGTGGTGGCCTCCCAAAGCCACATCAGGAGATGGATTTAGGAATTCTTTCTTCTTCTTCTTCTTCTTCTTCTTCTTCTTCTTCTTCTTCTTCTTCTTCTTCTTCTTCTTCTTCTTCTTCTTCTTCTTCTTCTTCTTCTTCTTCTTCTTCTTCTTCTTCTTCTTCTTCTTCTTCTTCTTCTTCTTCTTCTTCTTCTTCTTCTTCTTCTTCTTCTTCTT
>NW_015386847.1:178219-271399 GCF_001527695.2 Protobothrops mucrosquamatus | reverse complement strand
TTTCTAGCTACAGCCTCTCAGATCATCTTTTTAAACCACAGTTTGTTATATCTCTGAAGGACTGATGGCTTCTCTAAAGCCTATAATCTTATAGAACACTTTAAAAAACATTTTCAGGGGAAAAAATCTCTGAAAAATGTTTGGGTGTCAAGACCAAGGAAATGCAACATGAGAATATCAGTTCAAAATGGTTTCTTGGGACTTCTATTCAGTTCCGCTCTCAGTAGTGGACTTTGTATTCCTGTTCCATTATGTCAAAAATGTACAATCCTTCATATCCGTTGCAAAGAATCTGATCTGGGGGAAAGGAGGGCAGGGCCGGCCCAGAAGTTAAGACTTCTGCATAATATAATAGTCCTGTGATACATTCTCGGAGGAAATGCGTTATGGCTTATTCTGTACAATGCTGCAGCTACAATCAGCTCAGCAAGTATAAATCCACCTCCCCTACATCTTTTATTTTAAACGTTTAAAATACCATGTTTTTCTCTTACCCCTTCTCTTCTAAAACATGAGAAAACTGGGGGGAAGAGACATAAAATGGGAGATGGATACCCCTACCCCCAAGACATTCTACCCAGCGTCTTTGGGCCTGAAATATCACTGATGGCAGGGTGTTCCCTCACAAAATACCAGATTAAGCAATACCTGTATTTATACAACTGGCAAAGGTTGCATAATTTTAATCTTGGTTAAGTTTTTGCGGCCTAGTGTGCCATCCACTCACTTGACTAATATATAACTCAACACATTGCGCAATCACAGAAAATGTATTGATTTGGTAACTGAGTTAATTATGCCGAGTGAAATGGAAGGTTTATACTAACAAGAGCAGCCAGCTCCAAAGCTGATCGACGCAGCACAATCGCCTCTCAACACTTCCAGAGGGAGTGTTTCTTTTTCCCCTTCTTGGAAAAAAAAAGCTTGGAAAAATTAAACATTGTGGTCCTGCTCATTTTCACGAATGTAGAATCTTTACTCGCTTGACTTCTGTAGATTAAAGCAACGGGTAAAAGAAACAAACGTGAGCCAATTGTTTTTTGACTCTCTGATGGCTTGACAAACCTAAAATTCACCCATAAATATTAACCCTCCGTTATAGTCCCTCTCTGGATAATTGATAGTGGCAAAAAAAAAGGCAGAGTTTGGCAGAATCTTTACTGACTAATAAATGGCAGACGCTTTCATGAGCTACAGCTCACGTCATCCAAGTGGCTAGATTGACGTAGGATTCAATTGGGGCGAAGTGGGAGCCATTGCTGAACTCGCACACATCCCAAAAACATCAGGCAATCTCAGAAGGCCTCCAACCCAATGATGTTTTAGCACATTACATTTGTTAATTGATTAGGTACTTGTAATTTATCTCACATGTAACTTCCATCTGCATAACCAGCGTGTCTCCCTTTCCTTTCTCCCAGCCTCACCACTGAAATCCTATATTGATCCAACTCACTGTTTTTCAACCTTTAAGATGTGTGAACCTCAACTTCCAGAATTCCCCAGCTTGCTATATGTATAACATGCTGGCTGGGGAGTCCTGGGAGTTGAAACCCACACATCTTAAAGTTGCCGAGGTTGAGAAACACTAACCTAGTTTATGCATCAGATGAAGTGAGCTGCAACTCACAAAAGCCGATGCCTTTGAATAAAATTTGCTTTCTGCTAGAAAAGGTGCTACAATATGGCTGGAAGATCTGGAATCTTTTCCTATCAAAGTCGTCTCTGGTAGAAATGAATTGGGGAGGGGGCTTTTTAAAATGGTGCTGCAAACTAGATAACAGACATAGCCTCCCCTTTGTTTGTTTTTCCACAGGAGCTGCTCAAGTTGCAAACGGTAAGAGCCATTTCACGTCTCTGTTCATAAATAGTTGCCTAGCCTGTCAATGACGCAGAGTGAAAACAGGGAAGTGCCACAAAAATAAATGTGTCTTGGGAACACACTTTGCAAGTCTGATGCCGAACAAAGGTTTTGAACTACGTGTCCCCTCCAAATGTTTGCTGGAATATTTATGCTGCCTGGGAGTTTATTTATCAGACTTCTTTTTCATGGAGAAAAATCTATGTGGTCACTAGAAGTCAAACATTGACTTGATGGCACATAATAAATCAATCAGATTTATATCATACTGTTGTTTCAACAGCTGAAGATGGCACTGGCTGCTCTCATTTTTGATCCACAAGAGCAAATTTTGTGAAGTGGGTTGAGAGAGAGAGAGAGAGAGAGAGAGAGAGAGAGAGAGAGAGAGAGAGAGAGAGAGAGAGAGACTGGCCGTGTAGCATTTGTCACAGCTATACCATACTAGATCTGGAATTAAAATCCAGTCATATCCGTAAGGAATTATATTGCAGAAAGATGATTTAGACAATGCAACTTGTCCTCTGGTATACAAAGAGGAAAACCGTTGCTGTTTAAAATTTTAGTGCTGCACCAATTTTTTCTCCACACTGCTTCGCTGCTGGAGAACTAGTGGTTTGCAATTAATATAGTCCGTAGGTATGCATTTCTTAAGTGTACACCCTATTCTCATGTAGATTTCTCTATAGCAGGAATGGCAAACCTTTTGGACTTAGCGTGTCAAAAAATTTGAAAATGCCTAACTTGATTCTGCTTGCATGTCACATACACACACACACAAAAAAAAATAGAAACAATTCTCAACTCCCCAGACCTCAACTTCAACCCTAGTGCCAACATTGTCCCTCAGAAAGGCCACCTTGTGTCATTCTTCAAGGCATGTGAACTTTGGGGAATAGTATCCCCCCTAATCTTCTTAAAGCAGCTCCAAAGAATGCTCTTCCACAGCCTCCAAAAACTGCACAAAAGCACACCTCATTCTCACAAGAGTTTTATCAACTCTGAAAGGCTCAGAAGCTGCACGAGAACACACCTCATTCTCATACGGCCTTTGAAAATTGTGTGAGAAAGGGATTGTGCTTTCAAGAAAAATTGTAGTCGAGGGTTGATGAATACCGGTGTGTCCCCCAAAACATTTTGGTGTGTCACCTTTGATATGCATATCGTATCACTGTTCTAGTGACTTCTCCAGATTGTTGAACAAACCCAACATCTGCTTGCTGTCAGCAATGGCATAGCATCTGGTGTTTTCCATCTAGTCTCCAAGTTCTGCATTCTATTGTACTTATTTATAGATTCAGTCTGGTCCTTATTAAAGGCAGAATATGCAATTTGCAATTTCTTCATTCCTTGCTCTTAAACTGATAGGCCAATTGAAATATATGGGAACAATGAAATTCGCTCATTTTTGAATTTTTGCCGTGCTGCTGTCCTATTAATGGGGAAGCGCCCCTAATGATGAAACTCACATAGAAGAAAACTACATTGTGTAGGGGAAAATAGCTTGCTGAAATGAAAACCTGAAAACCTGAAAAAGATAGCAAGATGTGGAGAATTGTGTACAAAGGTGCTTGTTTAACATGCAGCCAGTGTTATACTTTACCGATGCTTTATAATTCTATAAAAATGAAAGAATGCTCTCCCCTACATCCAATCTCTGGAATTATAAATAAAAATTACAAGCTGAAGGAAACAAGCTGAACTTTTAAAACTCCAATTTAGCAATAGGCAAAGCAGCCGCAACTCGCTTTTCCTGTTTTTTTATTCCCGATCTTTGATTATAATAAATTAAAACTGAAAACTGTTTGTTCCCTGATCTGATTGTCTGTCCCTTTCCCCAAACCTGCTCCAACTATTCCAGGCTGCAAATGCAGGCAAAAAACAGAGTGAGTAGCAGGGCCTAACAGAAAATAGAAAATGTGAATATTGCTGCTAACTCTTCTGCCTTTGCATCTGCCCTAAATTGGGGATGCTTCTGCAGAGAAAGTTACTTTGGCTTAATGGGAGGACCAGCCCAATGGAAGAGAATATCTGTAGCTGAGGAGTGAACTATGGAACCCTTGGTGCTCTCTGAGCTTGGTTGTTTGGCTGCAGACATTTCATTACCTGACTAGGTAACATCATCAGTGCACTAACAATGTTACCTGATCGGGTAATAAAACATCTGCAAGCAAACAACTAAGCTCAGAGAACACTTAGGACTCCATGGTAGGACCAGATTCTAATTGCCAAGAAATTAGGACATGTGAAGCCTCATAAAGTACTGTATATCTCTATGCTTCTCACAATTCTATCCTTTTTAATCCCCAGATTGTGGTCATT
The DNA here is from genome assembly GCF_001527695.2 of Protobothrops mucrosquamatus. Lineage (NCBI taxonomy): Eukaryota > Metazoa > Chordata > Lepidosauria > Squamata > Viperidae > Protobothrops > Protobothrops mucrosquamatus. The sequence goes on along the minus strand of NW_015386847.1, from coordinate 267,219 downwards.
GCTATAAGATTGATCCCGGCACCATTGCAGGAGTTGTGCTGGGAGATTTGTTCCTGACTTTGCTCATTGCTCTGGGAGTCTACTACGTGGTCAGCTGTATCTATAAACAGCAAGCCACCAGCAGAGGTGAGGAGGCAGATCCCATGTCCCCAGTGCACACTTTCCCCTTGAAGAAATGTCAGTGCTTGATGGTGCATGGATCTAAGTGAAAGAGACGGGATGCCTGTGTGCCCACAGCAAATGGCTGTGTTGCTGAATGTGCACTTGGCAGAATAGATGGCATTTGATGGACTTGACCCTGACTGTTTAGCATACCATCCGTGCCAAGTACAATCTGCACACCCTCTCTAAGACAAGGTCATAGAACCGGCGTTTTTCAAACTTGGCAACTTTAAGATGGGTGGACTTCAACTTCCAGAATTCCCCAGCTAGAGTGGCTGGGTGGGGAATTCTAGGAGTCAGCTCACTCGTCTTAAAGTTGCCAAGTTTGAAAAACACTATTCTAGATTGTAATGCAAGCCTGGTGCATTTGAAAAAAAAGAAGGGCCTATGCTTTCTTTTTCTGGTTTTTAGCAGACAAAAAGGAAGATAACAGGTTAAAAATCTTCTATATAGAGAGAGCTATATCTATAATCTATATTTTATCTATATCTATATTTATTTATCTGTACCTCTCTCTCTATCTATCTATCTACAGTATCTATCTATCTATCTATCTATCTATCTATCTATCTATCTATCTATCTATCTATCTATCTATCTGTCTATCTATCTATCATCTATCTAAAATATTATAAAAGAAGCATTAAAATGGAGGAAGGTAGTACAGGAACAAGCTAGAATTCTTCAGAAAACCACCTTTGTAAGGAAGTAAATATATACTGAAACGTGGTCATAAGAACCTCTTTTTATTTTTAAGCTCAAAGAAGGTCAGGTAACTTGGTCTGAAGATTCAAGTTGGGCAATCCTAGCTTGCAGCCGCAGCCTTTCAGTAAACCATTAACCACAGTTTCTGTGTCACATCCTTTCAGCATGAGAGAACACAACCTCCACTCCCTCCTCTTAACTCTCTTCAGATGGAATCTAAAAAATATCTTTCATACACTGATAGTCTTCTCTTTCTTCTTAGCAGACAAAGTTCAGCATGAATCTCCCTATGAGGTACGTATAACATATAAATACTATATTTACTTTTCTTCCTGAGGTCTTTCCTGTTGGGTGTAGAGTGACAATTGCAGCTTTAGTACTAGCCTGGTAGGGAAAACAAGGAGAAGTTGACATCTGACATTGTATGCACACACACAATGTTGGCTTTACTATAAGAGGCCAGCTGCATTCACCCAGTTTGTGGGACAGCTTGTTGTGATACACCATCCATAATTTTGATAGGTTATTTTGAACACAGCAGTTGTACTTTGTTAAGCCAGGTTTAGAATTTAGATGTAGGAACCGAGTCAGAGAGAGTACTATGTGATTTGTTGGGTTTTGACTTGATGTGAACCCAATCATGATGGTTTGTTAAATGTGCATCATTGATTCTCTGCTATCAAGTTGGTGTCAACCAGGCATTCCCAATAAATAGGAATTTTATCATAAATTTGCTGGAAACTCTGAGAATTTAGTTCCGGTACCTGTCAATGTTACTAAGAAGGAGAATGCAGCTAATTCGTAAATCGGTCTTTTATCATCTCTTGGCTAAATAGAACCTTTATACATTCTCAAATAATCTATATTCTGAAGAGTATAGATTTTGGAGCAATATAACAGGAAAGTAAGTGGTTGAAGTTATACCTGATTTGCAGATTTCCTGAAGACATCTGGTCAGGCTCAAAAGAAAATTTTGGACTAGTTACTAATTTATCAGAGCTTAAGATTCTTTGGGAAAAGCCAATGATAATATACATATATCCTGTTTCCCTGCAGGAACTTCAAGGGCAGCGAATGGATATATACAGTGACTTGAAAAATCCAGGTCCCCGAATTTCTTACAGATAACCTTCCTCCACTTCCTTGACCTTCCAACATTAAATAAGGAATTCTGAGATTGAAGTCATTTTCAGCAGATCAGCTCCACTACTGTGTGCAAGCTTTCCACTGTGAACTTCTACCTGATGGCTTTCCCTATATAACATCTTGCATTTCAATCGACATTTAGTCTATTTTCAAAACTATTTGTGTCTCCCACTACCCATATTTGCTATTGTTTTAATACGTGGGTCATCTAGGGTCGCTTGGGCAATGGAAGTGGCTTAGAAATTGAACAGATAAGTAAATTAAAATAGACACATTCAGGACAATATTACCTGAATCACCATCCGTTCTACTCATTGGTGGTCATACCGTTGAAAGAGTTCTTCAGGATGTGTGAACTCAATGTTCTCCAAACAGAGATGTTATTTCTGCCCAGAGTCGCCTTATAGGGGAGATGAACAGCATAAAAATTTAATAAATAAATAATAAAAAATTTCAAAGTAGACAGATTCTGGTATAGCAATCCAGGTCATGTGTCATCAGACGCACAGACCTAACTGAATCTGAGTTGGCCCCATAACCATATATACAAAAAAGGCTGCCTGGAAGATTATGGAAATCTATTTATTAGATTTTTTTTTTCATGGAGGTCCTCTCAGTACCCCCCCTTTTTTTTCTTTTTTTTTGCTCAAGAACAAAAGGTTCGAATTCAGACACAGCTGCCTTTAAATCAATGGACATTACATGAATTGAAATTAATAGGGTCTTAAAACCTGATGAATTTGATTTCAATGAAGTTCATTCAATTCACTTCCAATCCAATAATTTGCACTGTTTTTCAAGGTGCGGTCCTCTGGAAAGCTCATCTCAAACTTAAATGCGTGGTAGTTATGGAAGATGTGTAAATTGCTTTTACTAGAGCTATTTGTTTATTAACTTCTTCTAGTAGACACTGAGTTCCAGGGAGAGGCATTTCCCATAACCTTTTTTTAATCAGAAAGGCTAAAGAGTCAACCTTGGACTGCCAGCATGCAAGCAGTTGTTCTATCACTGTCTTCCAACTAGGGAAAGAGAACATCTAAAACAAGGGTGTCCAACCTTGGCAACTTTAGGACTTGTGGACTTCAACTCCCAGAATTCCCCAGCCAGATGGCTGTCTGAGGAATTCTGGAAGATAAAATCCATAAGTCTTAAAATGGCCAAGGTTGGACATCCCTGATATAAGAGATCCTCATTTCCTTTGTTTCCTGTTTATAATTTGATATAACAGTTTTATTACCTTTGTTGCATATAATTTGTGTATATTTTTTCATTGGGTTTTTTTTTCATTCAATAAAGTTTGCTTTGCTATAATACAGAGAAAACTCCATGTCTCTGATTGCTGTAAAGAGAATGGCTGGATTCCCATCTCAAGCTAAACTAAGGATTACCACACAGGACCACTCCACGTGTGAGATTCTCCTAGAGGGCACAGCTTGATTTCTTAAATGAAAAATGAAAAATAAAAGTAAAGAAATAGCTGACATTTCAGGAGCTCTCTGATCTTGTGAGATTATTCAACAATTATGGAGATATTTTGCACCATGGCTGCATTCAGTGACTTTTAATTGCCAGGTTCCTAATGACCTTCAGTGTGGAAAAACATTAAAAAGTTAAGAAGCTGTAAGCAGGTTTACTGGTGACCAGGCTCTATTGTGCCTAGGACTATGTCTGGCAGAATTAATCTATCTCAAAACCTCAGTGCAAGCACTGATGATGTTACCTAGTTTGGGTAACAAAATGTCTTCAAGAAAACAACCAAGCTCAGAGAGCACCAAGGGCCCCCCATTTCAATCCTGAGCTATAAATATTTTCCTTTATTGGAGCCCCAGTTCATTTTGGGTACAAGCTTGACATTCCTTTTAGCCTTAGTGAGCTCAATCAAGACCGCTGCAGCAGTGAGAAAACTATTAATCAAGATCACTTAGAGGTATTGGCTATAATGTTGCCCCTCCCTTGCGAAGATCAGATTCATCAACTGTGCAGAGACCCAAAAAAAATAATGGGCAGGGCATGCAAACCGCAGTGAAATTCATGTGCCGCCTGCATGATCTTAGCCACCTCGTTAATTACAAAATGGACCAATCTGCATTCAGGAGTTGGGCAGCTGTTTGCTGTGTGCTTGTGTTCTTTCTAATTAGCTGCTTTTCACCATCGCCATTGTCAGGTCCCCAAACCTTTATTGTCTCCCTTCTATGTATATATTCTTGTGCTTTGCTTTGGGGGGGGGGCTGCCATTTCGCTGGGGGGAGGGGGAGATGTTTGCTTTTGCCTGGGATAACTTTTGCTTTCTGCTTTCCTTCTTCCACCTCTATCCACTTGAGAAAGGAATGTGTCTCCCTTATCAGAGAAACAAAAGCCGGAGAAGACCTTGAGATGTGCACCAACTGTGCCAGTTACCCGCTCAATGTGCCACCTGTGGATTGGTTGGATTTCAAATGGACATTATGACTTTGGGCCTGGTGACTGGTCCCAACGTAGGCATGACAGCCATCTGGGTGACTTTGCAACAATTACCAGGAGATGATGAGTTTTAGATGATGAGATGAAGGCTGGCTGGGTGACTTTGGGACAATCACCAGCAGACTAGATGCTAAAACAAATGGTGAAAGGAATTGGGCATGTCTAGTCTAACAAAGAGAAGGACAAGGGGTGACATGATAACAGTCTTCCACATTAGAGGGGCTGCCCCAAAGAAAAGGGAGTCAAGCTATTCTGCAAAGCACCTGAAGGTAGGACAAGAAGCAAGGGATGGAAACTAATCAAGGAGAAAAGCAACTTAGAATTAAGGAGAAATTTCCTGACAGAACAATTAACCAGTGGAACAACCTGCCTCTAAAAGCTGTGAATGCTCCAACACCGGAAGTCTTTAAGAAGAGATTGGACAGCCATTTGTTTGAAATGGTATAGGGTTTCCTGCTTGAGCAGGGGGTTGGACTAGATGACCTCCAAGGTCCCTTCCAACTCTGTTATTCTGTTATTTTTTTCACTTCAGCATTTCACCCCACCATAGGCTTGTGGAATCAACCTTCAAAACCCTAGTTCAATTGTGGTACAAACTTAAAATCTCTTCTAGCTTTCATGAGCTCAATCAAGGCCACTGTAGCAGTGGGAAAACTATTAATCACAATCACTTAGGTTATTGGCATTAACTTTGCCCCTCCCCAGAGATCCGAGATCAGTTCCCCTGTCAGGGGTTCAGCCTGGTTTCCTAGGAAAGACCAGATTGGGTCTGGACTCTATTTGTAGCAAAAAGGTTACTTTTACTAAAAGCCAAGTGGTTAGAGTAGTGAAGCCGGATCTACAGGTTTGCACACGAAGAATCTAGGAATCCTAATTAACTTCCCCATCTCTGTTCCACCCCCCCTTATCTTCCTATTGTTCAGTGACATTCAAAGAAGATGTTTTGATAGCTATCCTCGCAATGGTTGGGTAGATAGATAGACGTTACATTCCATTTCCAGGTCTGCTGCCTTGGGATGTCTCCAGATGGTACGGAGATCACTTTCGGTTCCCCCCTCATCTTTATTTATTTATTTAATTTATTTATTTATTTATTTATTGAATTTGTACCCCGCCCTTCTCCTTACGGACTCAGGGCGGCTGACAGCCTGATAAAAAACAAATACAAAAATACCCCAATTTAAAACAAATTAAAATGAAATATTGGATTTGGCCTGTGTCAATTTAAAATTGTTTTTAAAACCCCGCTAAAAATCTCCCCCTAGGCCAGTCCTGCTTCCCACATGGCTTCCCACATGGCTTATGGCAGGCTGGCATTTAGCAAAGCATACGATAAGTGTGAGCGAAGGATGGCAGCTCTGACATCTGCACTGTCCAGTTATCCAGTCCTTCATCAACCAGGCCCAGGCAAAAACTGGGCATGGCAATGCAAAGCATAGTGAAATCCACGTGCCATCTGCATGATCTTAGCCAACTAGTTAATTACAAAATGGACCAATCTGTAACTACAGCATTGGGCAATGATTGGGTACATCCTCACAATTTTGTTTTTATTAGTGGCCTTGCAACATAGCCACACACACAGTGCAAAGCCACAAGCTACTTCCTCCTAGCTTGCTGCAGAGAGATGGGTATCTGAAGACAGAACTTTTTTTTTTTTGTTCCTTCTGTGTTGCAGAACACAGGTATACAAACTTAAGCAAAGGTTTTAAATTGGGGAAATCACTGAACCATCGACGGAGCACAGACCACACACGTGCAATTGGCTAGTCTGTGGTGCAGTGTATCATGTGCACACAAAAATACAGGGAGCATATATGGAAACGTCAAGTAACTAAAACAGAGCATTTCAAAGTCTTCTTAACATCATCCCATTAGTGGATGCTATAAAAGCCACTTTGAAAAGAGTACTTACTGTATTTATTCAAGAACTCTTTAAAAAGAAAAAGTATTAGAATCAATTCATAAAGAATCTGGATCAAGGGCAAAATATAAAAGTGGATACAAAAGAAAAGAAAAATCTTGAAGACAGCCCACCAATTTATTTTATACAAAGCAGACATTATTACGAACATGGGAATAAAAGCTCAAGACAATAGCAAATGGATTTTAAAAAAAAAAGTAAACAGAGAGCCATGTATGTAGGTAAAGATGCTAATGGTTTTAGAATAATTTAGCGACAAGAATTCTGTAACACTTTTGTTGGTTTTCTTCTGCCTTATATATCCCATACTCTGAATATTTAAGAAATTAGACATCATTTATATTGTCCTGATATTTCACCTTTACAATCATTATACTTTCTCCAACATAGAGAATTGCTTATTATAAATTTATATACTCATTACGAATCTATTCCTTGTTTCATTCATTTAAATCAGGGTTTCTCAGTCCTCAACCTTAAGACATGTGGACTTCAGCACCCAGAATTCCCCAGCCAGCAATTAGCTGAGGAATTCTGGAGGACTTCAGAATTCAAACAGACAAGCAACTGCAACATAACACCCCGGACTTAACAATTGCCGATAAGAAAGACAAAAAAGTCTGGATAGTGGACGTGGCAGTGCCTGGAGACAGCAGAATAGACGAGAAAAAACTGGAGAAGATAACAAAATACAAAGACCTACAAATAGAAATAGAAAGACTGTGGCAAAAGCAAGCAAGGTAGTACCAATAGTAATAGGCGCCTTGGGTGCAATCCCAAAACAACTGGAGCACCACGTGAACACCATTGGCATTGACAAATTTGCTATTAGTCAATTGCAAAAGGCGGCCTTACTAGGAACTGCTTCCATCCTGCGACGATATCTGTAATGTCATCAAACATCCACATCTGCCTATCTCAGGTCCTGGGTAAGGACTCAATAGGTAGACAAAATGCCAAATCCAGTCTGAACATCTGGCTGACTGTGTGATGATCCATAATAATAATAATAATAATAATAATAATAATAATAATAATAATAATAATAATAATAATAATAATAAAGTTGGAAGGGACCTTGGAGGTCATCTAGTCCAACCCCCTGCTCAGACAGGAAATCCCATACCATTTCAGACAAATGGCTGTCCAGTCACTTCTTAAAAACTTCCAGTGTTGGAGCATTCACCACTTCTGGAGGCAGGTTGTTCCACTGGTTAATTATTCTAACTGTCAGGAAGTTTCTCCTTAGTTCTAGGTTGCTTCTCTCCTTGATTAGTTTCCATCCATTGCTTCTTGTCCTGCCCTCAGGCGCTTTGGAAAATAGCTTGACTCCCTCTTCTTTGTGGCAGCCCCTGAGATATTGGAACACTGCTATCATGTCCCCCCTCGTCCTTCTCTTCATTAAATTAGACATACCCAATTCCAGCAGCCGTTCCTTATATGATTTAGCCTCCAGTCCCCTAATCATCTTTGTTGCTCTTCTCTGTACTCTTTCTAGAGTCTCAACATCTTTTTTACATCGTGGTGACCAAAACTGGATGCAGTATTCCAAGTGTGGCCTTACCAAGGCATTGTAAAGTGGTATTAATACTTCACGTGATCTTGATTCTATCCCTCTGTTAATGCAGCCCAGCACTGAGTTCACTTTTTTGGCAGCTGCAGCACACTGCTGGCTCATATTTAAGTGATTGTACGCTAGGACTCCAAGATCCCTCTCACAGTTACTACTATTGAGTAAGGTACCCCCTATACCATACCTGTGCATTTGGTTTTTCTTGCCTAAATGTAGAACCTTACTTTTTTCACCACTGAATTTCATTTTGTTAGATAGCGCCCAGTGTTCAAGTCTGTCCAGGTCCTCCTGTATCCTAAGCCTGTCTTCTGGAGTGTTGGCTATTCCTGCCAGCTTGGTGTCATCCACAAATTTGATGAGTTCCCCATCTATCCCCTCGTCCAAATTGTTGATGAAGATGTTGAAGAGCACTGGGCCCAGAACAGAGCCCTGGGGCACCCCACTACACAGTTCCCTCCATGTAGATGTGGTTCCATTGAGGACCACACGCTGAGTACGGCCGGTCAGCCAGCTACGAATCCATCTGGTGGTGATGCTGTCTAACCTGCATTTTTCTATCTGATTTAAATGTATTGCCCACCCAACTCCAATGGACTCTAGAAATAAACATAAAAGCAGCAAAAACATTAAATCAGATGGACAATCCAGACTAAAATGAACTAATAAACAGCAAAATCAACAAAACAAAACAGGTGCCTTGGACAATTAATAAATTTCAGATCCATGCCTAGGAGACAGCCATATCTTAATGGGGGGTATGAATGGGGGGCACAACAAAAAAAGACATGCTTCCTTGATCTCACAAAATGACAACATTTAACAGAGAGAAACAAGAGTAAACCCACTCTGCTGGAACATACTGGGTGGGTGAAATTATTGGAGACAGCAACCTCCAGATTAATTAAACTCTCCCTTTATGAAAGATGAAGTATACTGTAAAAAGTTATCTCAAATTTAAAAAGTCATAAATCACATTCACACACACACACACCCGCCACCCAGGTGGCTGCACAGCCAAGAAATTCAGAGACTTACTATTTTCCTAAATCAGTGATTCTTTTAAACTCTGTCTTAAGAGTAAGAGTCATGGATCTCACCTTGAGATCAACCATGCTTCTTAAACTCAGCACTAGTAGAATCGTATTGTCTGGTTGCCCAGCTTGTTTGGTAAGAAGGCTAAAAACTCTTTCATAAAGGATTATATAAATCCTGACCAAGTAGGTTATTCTTAAAGACAGGCAGATTGCAGATCCAATTCGTCACAGTCTGAATGGCCTGTATTACAGCAGAAACTCTGAAACGCCATTTGCTAGCCACACTTTAGATATTTTTTAAGGCTTTGGATCAGCTGCAATGGATCTGCATGTGTGTGTGTGTGTGTGTGTGTGTGTGTGTGTGTCTGTGTGTGTGTCTGTGTCTGTGTGTGTGTGTTTGCCCGCCACTCGCATGGAACCCCCTCTCTCCCCCTCTGCCAGTCCTCAAAGCCGGAAAGGTTGTTTTAGACTTAGAGCAGGGGTCCCCAACCCCTGGTCCGTGGACCGGTACCAGTCCGTGGCATGCCAGCATCCGGTCCACACAAACAAGCAAAGCCCCATCCATGGGATACAGGCAGCACTCCTCCGGTCTGTGGAAAAACCTCTCTCCATGGAAGCGGTCCTGGTGCCCAAAAGGTTGGGGACCTCTGACTTAGAGGACCAGCTCTAAGTTCCTCCTATGCTAAAATGCAGCAAGGGATTATTCAGACGTAGATGTCTATGAAGATTCTCAGTCATCCAAGTCATGGTTGTCCCAAAGGTGCTTTTCCAAACGGCAACTTGACTTTCTTGATTTTTTTTTCTTTGAAAACTCGCTTCTCACTCAAGAAGGGGGGGCTGCCACCAGGAAGAGGGGGTCAGGTTGTTCACCAGAGCACCAGAGGGAAGGACGAGAAACAATGGTTGGAAACTGATCAAAGAGAGAAGCAACCTGGAACTAAGGAGAAACTTCCTGACAGTGAGGACAATCAACCAGTGGAACAGCTTTCCTCCAGAAATCATGGGCGCTCCATCACTGGAGATTTTCAAGAGACTGGACAATCACCTGTCTGAGATGGTATAGGTTCTCCTGTTTGAGCAGGGGCTGGACTGGAAGACCTCAAAGGTCCCTTCCAGCTCCACTCTATTCTATTCTCTATTCTATTCTAAGGATTCCCCACTAGTCAGCTAGAACTAAATCTTGGATTAGAAGTGAAATGTTTGCAAAGAAAAAAGAAGAAGAAATTGCAGTTGCTTTTTAAAAAGGCATCTTTTGGATGACTCAGAAGTAGGCTTTTTCATTGGTAACTCCCTGATTTAGAAATTATATCCCAACTGATATGCCACTAGCATCCTTATTGTCTGCCCTGTGCCAAATAAAGACGGGCATTGGAGCTGGGGGGGTAATAAATTTAAATCAGGGTTTCTCAGCTTTGGAACTTTAAGACGCCAGGGCTTAAAGACTTTATTTCTCCCAGTGGGCTCATTCCTCTGTGCTTTTTTTGTTTTTACAGGGTTCTTTCTTATGTATTTTGTTGCTCATTGTATTTTGCATATTTTAAACGATGGAATAATAAACGCTTTGATCCACTTTTTTAAGCAACCCTTTGCAGGGTCTGAATCAGGCTGTAAACCGCTTCAGACTGAAAATGCATTTCAAAAAGAAGGCAAAACAATTGAGACAGAACCTTCCAGAGGCTTGCTAACATCAGCTGTTCCTTGGCTGACCGTGTTCCATCCTGCGGTTGAACATGCACATCAGTGGCCAAGGACATATGCCATAAGACTGATGTCTTTCACAAGATGGGTCAACGGATTTCTAGCTCAGCAGCTGCACTAAAAAACTGGAGGGCATTTGTGCAAGATTTCACCTGGGACTGGTTGGTGAACAGTTTCTCCTTCATGAAAACACTTGCCTCATCCTACCACTGTGTTCTTTGGGGTTCCTTCCTTCCTTCCTTCCTCTTGAAATCAGATACCGTGGGCCTTGCAACTAGTTTTTTTTGCAATTTTGGACAGTTCTGAGAAATGCTTTTGCCAATTGAGTGGTTATTTGTTTTGTTTTTTTCTCTGCAAAAAGCATACAAGACAAGGAAACAGTCAGGAGCTCCTGGCCACCATCTTTGTTTCCTTCTGCCTCTGCCCATTGCCCAGAGGAGAATGGGAAAGATCAAAGGGAACATGGTGCATGGAGTAAATCACACCGGTGAGGACAGTCACACTAACTTATAAAAATCCTGAAGGGTTGTGGGGCTGCACCAAAGCCAATGATTGTGTGAAAAGGTCTTAGAGTAAATTTCCTTGATTTGCTAAATCAGGCTTCAATATTTCATGCAACTGCAGCAAACTCCTTTAACCGTATAAACCATAGTTAAATTGGCAAATCTATAAGCAGAGCTATAGGCAACTTTAGAATACAGTAAAAGAGTTGGAAGGGACCTTGGAAGTCTTCTAGTCTAACCCCCTGCTTAGGCAGGAAACCCTACACCATTTCAGACAAATGGTTGTCCAATCTCTTCTTAAAACTTCCAGTGTTGGAGCATCCACAATTTCTGGAGGCAAGTTGTTCCACTGATTAATTGTTCTAACTGTCAGGAAATTTCTCTTTAGTTCTAGATTGCTTCTCTCCTTGATTAGTTTTTATCCATTGCTTCTTGTCCTGCCATCAGGCGCTTTGGAGAATAGCTTGACTCCCTCTTCTTTGTGGCATCCCCTGAGATATTGGAACACTGCTATCATGTCACCCCTCGTCCTTCTCTTCATTAGACTAGACATCCCCAATTCCTGCAACTGTTCTTCATATGTTTTAACCTCCAGTCCACTAATCATCTGTGTTGCTCTTCTCTGCACTTTTTCTAGAGTCTCAAAATCTTTTTTTTTTTCTCTCAGTTGCATACAAAAACCAGACCGTTTCATCTCTTATTACAGCCAGCCCAAAATTTGCTCAGCAAGATGTTAAGTGAATTTTGGCCAATTTTACGTCCTTTCCAACCATAGTTTTTCAGTGAATCACTGCAGTTGCCAAGTTAGTAAGACAGTTTATTGACTTACTATACAGTTTATTAAAGACACTTTATTGTGTCCTGAAGCTGCAATATTGCCACATTTCCGGTGTCATCTTGAAATGCAGTGTCATTGGTTCTGCCCTACTTGCAAAAAGCTCAGACTGTGATAGGCACATGAGATGAGTCAGGAAGACCAACTGATTTTCAATTTTCTTCTTCTTCTAAAGTTGCCATTCTCTCTCTTACAACAACATCACCCTCTGATAAGAATAAAAGAAAGGCAGTTATCCAGTTCAACTGTTCAAAGAAAGAGAGAGAGAGAGAGATGTAAATGTCTACTGGCTACGTTCTATAGCTAATGTTCCTTTTATTTTTCTGCTGAACTCAGCAGTCAGTTAAACGAATTCCATTACTTAATATTCAGCCTGTTTTAAGATCACGTTTGATTCAAAATTTGCTTTATTTTTCCCACTGAAAACTGAAGGGGAGCCTGGACCGTTTTAGATAAAATGGGTCAGAGCAGTGGGTTCTGCTTTCTTAAGCATTCGTGAGCACACCACAATTTTTGTTATGAAAGCAGGATGTCGGTGGCTCATAGAAACCCAAGGCTACTCAGAAATATTTGGGGATCTCAAACGAGTCGGAACTTTCCCTCCATCTGACCTTCTCGCATTAGGTAGATGCATCTATCACTCCTATGAAGAAGCAACATCATTTCCCCCTGCAGTTTGAATGTCATAGAAAAGAATGTCACGTGACTGTAAAGTTATAAATCTAGCAACTATATTCACAAATTGGCACAGCCAACTGCAAAGAACTTTAACTGAACATTGATTTATTCATTTATTACTTGTATCCTGCCTTTATGATTTTTGCAAATAATTGAAGGTGCAATTAATGTATCCAAAGGTGCTTTTTTTTTCCCCAAAGAGCAATTGGACTTTGCTTTTCTTTGAAGATGTTTCGCTTCTCATTCAAGAAGCTTCTTCAGTTACTGAAAAAAAGCACCTTTGGGACAACCATGACCTGGATGACTGAGAATCTCCATAGACCAGGGGTAGTCAACCTTGGCTCTTTTATGACTCGTGGACTTCAACTCCCAGAATTCCTGAGCCAGCTGTGCTGGCTCAGGAATTCTGGGAGTTGAAGTCCACGAGTCATAAAAGAGCCAAGGTTGACTACCCCTGCCATAGACAATTGATATCCAAACATATCCAGCACACTTTCTGCCTCCTATTGTCCCTACAACATCAACCCTGTGAGGTGAGTTGGACTAAGTGATCAGGACTGGCCCAAAGTCACCCAGCTGGGTTCATGCCTAAACTGGCTCTCCGGTTATTTCTCCGGAACCACACTAATAGAGTCTATCAGTATTAGAACAATATAATCTGCAATTTAGTTGCATTGCTGCAAAAGGTTTAGCCTAAATGTGATTATGAATTGGTTAATAATGAACATGCATGCAAGCACTAGGGTGGATTATAAATTGTTGTTGTTGTTGTTAGTTGCGAAGTCGTGTCCGTCCCATCGCGACCCCATGGACAATGTTCCTCCAGGCCTTCCTGTCCTCTACCATCTTCTGGAGTCCATTTAAGCTCATGCCTACTGCTTCAGTGACTCCATCCAGCCACCTCATTCTCTGTCGTCCCATTCTTCTATTGCCCTCTATCTTTCCCAGCATTAGGCTCTTCTCCAATGAGTCCTTCCTTCTCATTAGGTGGCCAAAGTATTTGAGTTTCAACTTCAGGATCTGGCCTTCTAAAGAGCAGTCAGGGTTGATTTCCTCTAGGACTGATTGGTTAATAATGAACATGCATGCAAGCACTAGGGTGGGCTATAAATTAGACCCTCTTTATGATTTGCTGCATTATTCAATCTCATAAAACGAGGATTGTATGAGAAAAGAAACAGTAAAGCTAAAGATTGAAAAGCCTAGCCAGGGCCCTGGGGGCAGAAAGATTCAGTGACTCTCTAAGGTATAGGCAAGCAATGTGCAACCTTAGGTGCCATGTGCAGCTTTAATGAGGCCTTAATCTCATTTTAAAAGTTCATTGTGAATGATCAATACTCACAGCTCTACTAAGAGCAATACACGTTTTTCCTGGAAATCTGACCTGTAGGGAGGAAGAAGAAGATAGAAAATCAGGTAGAGAGAGTCTGGATGGGTGGATCTATGTCCACCAAGGATATCTGCAAGTGGATCAAAAACAAAAATCAAGATGGCTGCTGCAATGGCACCATTGAAGCCTTGCTTTTTTTTTAACATAGGTCAACATAGGTCAGAACTAAAGAAGCTTCTTGGTTGAGGAGCTAAATGTTTTCAAAGAAACAAAAAAAATCCAGTTGCCTTTTGAAAAAAGCATCTTTGGGACATAGGTCGACCCCCCTTTGAAAAGCAGGGATGTGGTGGATGATATTCTGGAGTCCCAGGAGGGAGGGGCTGCTTGCCAGAAGGCAAAGAAGCAGAGGAGCCTGGAATGTCTGGTAGGTGGGATGAGGGCAAAGATGGACCCTTCCTCACAGAGTATATCTATAGTTATATAGCAGATCATTGTTTAGTCTGGCAAGACTCTGTCTGTAGGTGAAGAACAAAAAAATAAAGAAAGAAACTAGACAGAAGTAACTCCACGTATCATGTCGTTCTCAGTTTATGGGGTGTGACAGGTAGGTTTTTCATCACATGCTTGAGGAAAGTATCCTGACTATTTGTTTCCCCACTGCAGATGCCCAGACACCCCTCTTCCTCTGGCCCTATTGAAAGGGTATAGGGCAAGGGTAGGCAACCTTGGCTCTTTTATGACTCGTGGACTTCAACTCCCAGAATTCCTGAGCCAGCCATGCTGAGGGGAAAGGGAGAGGTTTCCATGCTGAGGGGAAAGGGAGAGGTTTCCATGCTGAGCCATGCTGGCTCAGGAATTCTGGGAGTTGAAGTCCATGAGTCATAAAAGAGCCAAGATGGCTTACCTCTGGTATAGGGGATGGCCTTGGAGGACAGGAAGAACAGCTATTTCCAAGAGCCAATTTGGTCTAGTTGTCAGAATCCAATCATATTTCATATCAAATGGGGTAGGTCCTTACATTAGTGGTGAAGGCACCAGCCTAGAAAACGGGAAACTGTGAGTTCAAGTCTCACCCTAGACATGAAAGCCAACTGGATGACATTGGGCCAGTCAATCTCTCTCAACCCAACCCACCTCACAGGATTGTTGTTGTGCGTAAAATAGCAGGAGGAAGGTGTCCTGAAAATATTTGCCAGCTTGAGTTATTTATAAAAAATAATAAAGTGGGGTACAAATAAATAAAATTAAAAAGAAAAACAGCTGCTACCAATGCAGTGATCAGATAAGAAGGGCCTAAGCCCAAACCAAGAAAGCAACTTGAGAAAATATCTGATATAAGCCCCTCCCTAGTTCACACAAAGAGAGGGAGGAGGGAAGCACATTCAGCCTTGCATAGTTCTGCTACTAGAGCCATTCCAGTAAAAATAGTCCTGACCTCTATGGCATTCCTTTCTTAGTCTGCACCATCTTTTAGGGCTGACCTTTTTTCAGCCCTTCCCATCAAGCACAGGACTCGCCCCAGATTATCCTCGACAGAACATGACTTTGGAAAGTAAAGGAAACCCTTCTAACATTCCCATATGGAAAAAAAAAGTTTTAATTATAATTCACTGGTTGTCATCTGTGCAAAGACCCAAGGCAACAAAATCATAGGCTGCGGATTTAGAGTTGTATGATTGCGATGCGAAAGGGGGAAAAAAAGGAGGAGGGACAAAAAAAATGCACGGATCATTCATGATTGCACAAGTAATTGGAATGGGTACCCAAAAGACAACTTAAGAGAGGAAGTCAAGTCCCACACAGATGTGGCAATGGTACCTACCCTTAGCTCCAAGAACAGAGGTTCTTCTAACTCAATTCTTCCCCTGCTGGAGTTAAAGGGAAGGGCAAGTGCGGTTGGTTCTTTCCTCTTAAATATTTCTGCACTACTCCTCCGTTAGAAAAACGTCATGGAAACGTATCACAGATCCAATAAAAGAGAGCCTTTTGTTTAAACAGCCTGCCTTAACAAAATGTGACCATCTGTAATACAGCTTTTTTCTGTTGGGGTTAGAGCAGGGATAGATAGCCTTGACGATGAGGGGCATAAACAATAATGTATACTGTTATCATTTATATTATTCAGTGATAAGAGCAACAAAGATGATTAGGGGGCTGGAGGAGAAACATATGAAGAACGGTTGCAGGAACCGAGCATGTCCAGTCTTATGTAGAGAAGGACTAGGGGTGACATGGTAGCAATCTGCCAATATCTGAGGGGCTGCCACAGAGAAGAGGGGGTCAACCTATTTTCCAAAGCACTGAGGGCAGGATAAGAAGCCATGGATGGAAATTAATCAAGGAGAGAACCAACCTAGAACTAAGAGATTTCCTGACAGTGAGAGATTTATTCAGTGAACAGCTTCTCTCCAGAAGTTGTGGATGCTCCATCACTGCAGATTTTAAAGAAGAGATTAGACAGATATTTGTCTGAAATGCTATAGGATCTCCTGCTTGAGCAGGAATAGAAGACCACTAAGGTCCCTTCCAACTCTGTTACTCTAACTATAACTCAACCTTCCAATCTTTTGGCTGGGCACACTATCAGGAGAGAACTATTTTTTTTTCCATCTCCCTTTTATTTTTTAGGCTTCTAAGAAAAACAACAAGGGAGGGCATTTGGCCATTATGCTACCAAATTTTGAAAATGTTATCAGCCTGCATCCAGGGTGATGCTTTAGATATTTTAATGTGAGGTGGGATTGTGGGTTATCTGCCCTGGGACTATCTGTATCAAAAGTTCTGCTTTCATTGCAAAACAAGAGTGTCACTATTCACACATGACTTACAACAATCTGGCCTTTGTATGGGCTACCCGTGCTTTGCCCTGAAAGTAGCTTTTATTTTATTACAGATAATTAACATTTCCATGGCCCTCTATTCTCAATGTTCAGAGCAGGGGGAAAAAACCAGACTATTAAAAGCAGGATGCTAATAATATATAATGGCACTGATCAACAGGGATAGAAATCAAATTTTAATACTTCCCCAAAACCAGAGTTTTACCAGAGATCACCTTTTTCTTGCTAGTGAAAACAGATTGGAGAAGAGTTAGTACTTATCGACAAGGGCAATGTGCTTCAAATAAAAATCTGGGAGACATCAGTGAGACAATGTGCTATGGCATCTCTGTGCATAGAGCTCTTCCAGAGATGGAAGTGTGAGGACCTGTTGTAAATCACTTTGTTTAGTGCCATTGTAGCATTGAACAGTTGCTAAACAAATCGTTTTAAGTTGAGGGCTAATTGTAAGCAGTCTTGAAGATACCAGGCCCTCAGCTTTAAAGGTGATAACCAACACATTGGATTGCCCCATAGTTGGTACATAGTTGGTACATAGTTGGTACTGTACATTGTGAACCCAACTGCATCCTTATTGTTGATTGGGCTGAGCAATACAGTTATATTCTAGTATAGAGGTCTAGGCTAGGAGATCTGAAAAGCCAGTGAACTTCAACTGATTTAGAGAAGCATTTTTTATTAACCCCATAACCAAATTGATGCAGGTCAGGCTTCTCTTCTCACAGGCTAGACAGGAACCGATGAAACAAGTATACAAGTATACAAATATCCAGGAACTTCTGATAAGTAATTTTTACTGTAGAAAGTCTAAAATGCCATTACAGAAAAAATCCAACTATTCCTATGTATTTAATTCAAGATACAGAGTTCAGAGTTCAGATCTATATGCCATATGGAGGATGCAGCAAGCCAGATGGTCCTTTCTTTGGGGCAGAATTTCCATCTGTTGCTTGATTTGATATACACATATTTAGCAATAAAGTAAGAATTCCCACAGCCCATTTTCCCAGAATCCTCCCTTAGGCCTTTTCTGTCTAACCTAAAACTAAGGATAAATTTCCTAACACTTAGAACAATTAGTGAAATGACTTGCCTCCAGAAGTTGTGAGTGCTCCAACACTGGAGGTTTTTAAGAAGATACTGGACAACCATTTGTCTGAAATGGTATTAGGGTTTCCTGCCTAGTTGAAAGGGACCTTGGGAGGTCTTCTATTCCAACCCCCTGCTTGGACTAGAAGACCTCCCAAGGTCCCTTCCAACTCTATTAATTATGTTTCCCTCTCAAGCAACATCCAGGGCCCCATTTTAAAATGGAAATCACATTTTCTAACCACCCAGATCCTTCAATCATCTCCAGTTCAGAAACAGAGATGAAAATGTCCCATTGTTCAGATCTCAAAATAGCCAATTCCAAATCTTCCAGAAGCGATTCATAGATATAGATTTTGTATGGACAAGTATAATGAAATATAGAACTCATTTATACAAAGTACAGCAAGTTAAAAAGAATGATAGTTATCTAAGAAATTAACATATAAGCACTTCAATAATATTTACATTAGATACATATATATAGAATTTTAACAGTATATTATACTTTCTTTCTTTTTCCTCTTCTATATTTTTTTCATTTTTAAGACACTTTTTATGTGTTGTTTTTTTTTCCCCCTTTGTTTGTACATACAGGAAGTATTTGCAATAGTTCATTTAGTGACCGTTCAAAATTACAGCAGCACTGAAAAAAGTGATTTATGATTGTTTTTCACACTGATGACCATTGCAGCATCCCCAGGGCCACGCGATCAAAATTCAGACGCTTGGCAAATGGCTCATATTTATGATGGTCATAGCATCCCAGGGTCATGTGATCCCCTTTTGCAACCTTCTGATAAGCAAAGTCAGTGGGGAAACCAGATTCATTTTACAACCGTGTTACTAACTTAAAACCTGCAGTGATTTACTGAACACCTGTGGCAAGAAAGTTCATAAAACTCACTTAACAAATGTCTTGCTTTGCAATATAAATGCTGAGCTCAGTTGCGAGGGTAAGTCGAGGGGCTACCTGTATTTGTATTACAATTATCTTTGTGTTTTGCTTCGTTGTTTCTCCTTTTTCTGCTATTGTTTTAATAAAGGCAATAAAATAAATTTTAAAAAAGAAAGAAAGAAAGAGGCAATGCTGTTCCAAAGGCCAAATCAGTATTGAAGGTTTAATGGCCAGCCGGATCTGTAATCTAATGAGAGGTCGCCTCTTCTCTCTGGCTTTGGAATTCCCTGATGGGCGGTTCTGTCAAGAGAAAAGAAGGCAAAAAGGGGAAGAAAATGTCCCGCTAGAGAATTTGCAAACTATTTCCGAGGGGCAAGGCGAGCAAGAGATTTAGATTCGAGTCAAAGAGTTTGTTGTAGAGGCAATTGCAGATTTCATCCTCAATCTTGGGGACCAGTTTCGGATTTCCTGATATTTAATTCTGCAGAAGCGCAGATCTGATCGTATCCGATGCAGCTCCAACCGGAAGGGTTATTATTTCTTTACTCCAATCATGTTCACATAATTCCTTGGTTCATCTGCCGAGAGAAGGAAGGGTGGTCAATTAGGTTTGATAGGGCTTTTTTATTTTTAATATTCTGCCTTTAATTAGAAAAAAAACACCTCGATGCAAAGGACAGTGTCGTAATGGCCTGCACTTAAATGAATTGAAAATAATTTTGAACTAAACAACCAGGGTTGGCATTTTCTCGCCAAAGAACACGTAACTGTATGATAGGCAGGGGTTAGAGTTTAGGAGAGGAATTATAATAAAAACGTGCAAGCTCGTTCATATCTGCGGTAAAAGCAATAGCTGCTAGGCCAATTTCACAGATAGAGAGTTAAGGTCAGGGGCTCTGGAAATGCCCACATATGCTCCCTGAATATGCAATGAAAGGGAGAACATTTTCAATGGGACAAAATAATGTTCAAATAGTAGCTACAATGCCACCGAAGGACCGCCCTTTTTCCCATGTACCTAAAAAGAGGTGGGGCTTCTATCAGGTGACCACAGCCAACATCTTGATCTCCCTTGAACACGCCTGACTTTAGACCTGCTGTTAGTAACTGGGATAATTAGGATATGACTTGCAGTATCACACTTTATGTGAATTAAGTTAGAATTAAGAATTTATGTGCCACTAGAACAGGGGTAGGCAACCTTGGCTCTTTTATGACTCGTGGACTTCAACTCCCGGAATTCCTGAGCCAGCCATGCTGGCTCAGGAATTCTGGGAGTTGAAGTCCACGAGTCATAAAAGAGCCAAGATTTCTTACCCCTGCACTAGAATATAAACTGAGAGCAAATCCCACTCCTTACTAGCACTGATGACGTTACCTAGTTTGGAAAATGAAACGTCCACAAGAAAACAACGAAGCTCAGAGGGCACCAAGGACCCCTCATTTATGTGAATTATCAAATAATGGGTGTTCTTTAAGATCACTGAGAAGAGGAGATGTTGTGACTTATAACCTTACATATTGGGTGGGCGCCAGGTTGAGGAAAGGCTGGGTTAGGCAGACAGAAATAGTACTTGAGTCCAGTGGGCCATTCTCCCCATTCCTTCTTCTTCGTTTCCCTTTTTGATGGCTCCATAAGATTCTCAAGCATGATTCACTTACCCATCTTCTTCTTCTTCTTCAAACCCTTTCGGTGGATGCAGCAATAAACAGGGAGGAGGAGGAGGAGGGTGAGAAGAAGATCTCCAGCTACAATCCCAATCATGATGGCTGTATTAATATGGTAACAGTCTCCATAATTCCCTGAATAAGAGAAGTAAGGGCAGTTGGTTTCCTCAGTTTGATACAAGTATGAAATATAGAGAGGGCACCTTTCTATCATTAATTGTCAAAGGGACAGGGGCAGTGGTGGGATTCAGATATGTGAACAACCGGTTCTCTGTGTGGATGCCGCTTCCGGAAGTCCATTCTGGGTCTAGGCAAAATAATAATAAATAATAAATAATAATAATAAATTAGCTACCGGTTCTGCCGAAGTGGTGCGAACTGGCTGAATCCCACCACTGGACAGGGCCCTTCAGTAGGGGATGTGCAACCTAGGGCAGTGATGGCAAACCTTTTAGAGACCGAGTGCCCAAACTGCATCCCAAAACCCACTTATTTATTGCCGGGTGCCAGGTGGGCGTGGCCCACTGGGTGGGCGTGGCTGTGGTGGTCATGGCAAATTGGGTGGGTGTGGCCAAGGTGGGCGTGATCACCTCGATGTTGCTCATTGGGAGGGACGCCTGTGGGGGCCAGGCAGGGTTGAGGGAGATCCAGGGGGTCTCTGGCAGGTGGGGCGGTGGGCAGGAGGCTCATTCTGCTGGGTGAGGCAAGGCAGGGCGGGGGTACCATTGTCACAGGGCAAGGTGAGACCGGGGCAGCTACTGTCTGACACCATCAGCCCCTGCACACAGAGGCCAGGGAACGCATGGGTGCTGGGATGCATCCGGCCATGTGGGACCTCGGCAAGTTAGTGGGCGGCTGGTTGAAGAGGGACGGTTGCCATCTCCGGGGCATGGTGCGCATGCCCACAGAAAGAGCTCTGAGTGCCGCCTCTGGCACGCGTGCCATAGGTCTGCCACCACTGACCTAGGGCTAATTCCATGTGACCTGCCATTATTGCAACACAATTTTGCAGAATATCAGTCCAGGTCTCTATTCCTTTCCTGCGTCACTCTGCTTGGAACAGAGAGTAGAAGGCGTCTAAAGAAAATCCATACCCTGATCCATATTCAGTTTTAGTTCAGATAGCAGCTTGGTTCATCCCTCAGAATACATTCAATTGCTGAATTGATCTGAATCCCTGATGTGATCCCATCTGACAATCTGAATCGGTTTCCCAAATTTTGCAAACCTGAAAAAGTTCTTCCAATTTGGAGGCTTCTGATCTGATCACTGGGTTCAGAAAGTGAAACTGATTAAATTTGAAACTCTAAACTGAAGGTTTACACTGCCTCTCCCAGATGGGTTTTTAAATGTATATCCCCACCCTTCCAGTAGATCAGCTTTCTCCAAATTGATACCCTCTGGAGGCCTCTAGATTGCAATTCCAGAATTTCTAACTAATTGGATAGATAAATGCTGACTTAGATTAGGATCTTTTAAGAGTAGCAATGAGAAAAAAAGGTTGCTTACTCCTGGGCCGATATATTACCTAAGAATAGTTGGATGAACATTTTTAAAGGCTTTTTTTTTCTGTATAAAGGAACCTGCAGATATTCATATTACAACTTCCTCTACCCTGAAAAAAGCCATTTTGTCAAACATATTATAAATATTTTCTAACCTTTGTTTTGATGACTACCAAGCCTGAAAGAAATGTAAAACACACTGGCTATCAGCAAAGCAATAGAAAGAGCTATGAGAAAAAGACGGGAGAAAGTTGAGGAGATCTTAAAGCTAGAGAGCATAATACAGTCTTCCAAAGATAAAATTGAGACTAAGGAGGCATACATCAACAGGTGTGTAAACAACTAGAAGAAAATAACAAAATGGAAAGAACAAGACATTTATTTAGGACAATTAGAGAAATCATAGGAACGTTTCAGCCTCCTGTCAATGTCACAAGGAGCAAGCTTGCAAAGAATTTATTTTGTCTAAGGCATTGTGAGAACTGCAAAATAAGAGCTGGGCTCCCAGCTCAGAATCTCTTCCGTTGTATCGTGAATCAATATACACACACACAGACCATGTCAACAAAGAATAAAACAACAAAACACCTCAGAAAAGAAGAAGTGGGAAAGTGCAGCCCCCACTGCTAACGGTTTTGTCCACTTCACCTCGCACTGAAGAATATTCAGTAAAAGGTCCTGCTCCCAATTTCACCAACTATTAACAAGTTCGAGACTTCCGGAGTTTAGTTTAGCTCAAACAAAAGGAACATTTGGGAATGCAGTTTACGTTTAGAGCAGGCTACACAGAAACTTCATTTGAAGTTGTCTACTCGTTTTATAGGAAACTTCAGCTGTTGCTTAGGCATCCAGTGGGAAGATGCACAGTAAGGAGTAACATTTCTACAACTGCTGCAGTTACAGCTGCAGTCCTGAGACGTGGACCCCAATATCTGGTCACAACCTATAACAGTGATGGCGAAACTTTTAGAGACCAAGTGCCCAAAAACTGGCTCCACCCCCTGCCCTGCCCCGCCCCACCCCATCCCCCACCCCGCCTGCCTGCAGGGCCACTCACCGCCTCCAGGGCCCGCCGCAGATTGCCCAGGTAGCCCAGCAGCGCCATGGCGGCTACACCCTCTACCCACGCCCTGCAGCATCAACTGTGCAGGATGGGACGTGAGGGCAGAGTCTTGTGTACGCTGCCTGGCTGCATTGTCCTTGGCTGCACTGCTCCATGTGGGCCACGCTCGGGGGCAACTCTCCTCCAGGGGGGGCTGCTGGTGAGGAGGGGGTCGTGGGGGCAGGCAAGGCTGGGGCAACGGCACGTGTGCCCACAGAGAGGGCTCCGAGTGCCACCTCTGGCACGCGTGCCATAGGTTCGCCACCACTGCCCTATATCATAGTGTAAGGTTCTCCTTTTTAACCTCACAAACTTCTCTGGGCTACTCAGGAACTTTAGAAAGCCAAAGAAATTCCTGAGCCGAGGTTTCAGCAAGCAAGCAAGCAAGCAACTTTTATTTTGATCAAAATAAAGGGGTGTCCTCCTCTCCTTTCGTGGCTGCCTAAAAGGGATGAAGGCACACACAGAAAAGATTTCTTCCAATTTTCTATAACCCTTCAGAACAAAGAGGCTCAAGTCTCAGTATCAGGAGCAAGAAGGTACAGAAAAACAAATTCCAAGGCTACATCATTCCAGGCTAGCTCACCTTCCCCCTCCCTATTTCCTGGACCATTGAATTTCATTTTGCTCCTTATGTAAGCAATCACCTGTATATAGAGTTTGAGACATTTGCTTTTATGTAAATAATTTCCCAATATAAGGCACCTACAAAGCTGCTTACACATGAACAAAGTTATATATAAAATGATTACAAAGTATCACTACTAACATCAATATAAAGTGGTTACAAAATAACACTACTAATATCAAGCTGAAGCATAATAAAACCATAAACGCAATAAAATCCCTTCAATAGCTACGTGAAGGTGACCAGTGTACTAATCCATTCACCTTTAGCAGCGAACATGTGGCTGGGTTCATTCATGGTGATAAGCGGGAGCGTTCTCAGGTTGTGCAATGCCAGGACCCTCTAAAGTCATTAATGGATTTGTGTGGGTCCGCGCCTCCAAATAGATAAAATTATCAGGCTGCCCTGAGACAGGATTTCTGTTTTGCCTGGGCAAACAACCACAGCTTATCCAGGCAAACCGGAGTGTGCTTTGGCACCAAGCTTAGTGCATGCAAGCCAGGTCCCCATGCTCAAAACTGGATCCACATCATCACTTGCTTCCATGAAGGCTACAGAAGATGTGGTGGGGAGCGCTTTTGTCAGCTTGCTTTCTATAACTGGGCATTTCCAATAGCCAGGCCTATCCTGGCAAATATTTTCCATATGTGCCCATCAGGCCCAAAGGCTTATAAATCCTTGACATGAGGCTTAGCCTGCCATGCATAGCCATCCAATTGAAGGTAATTCAACAAAACACAGTTGAAATGACATTTAATTTTTAACTGAAAGGGGGTCCCATCCAGAACTGGAATGAGCCATTTCATTGGTTTTATATATCTCTATCTCATCTTTATCTTTATCAGCTATCTATCTATCTATCTATCTATCTATCTATCTATCTATCTATCTATCTATCTATCTATCTATCTATCTATATCTATATCTATATCTATAGGTCTATCTATCTATCTATCTATCTATCTATCTATCTATATCTATCTATCTATCTATCTATCTATCTATCTATCTATATCTATATCTATATCTATATCTATATCTATATCTATATCTATATCTATATCTATATCTATATCTATATCTATGTATTGTTTTGCTCGCAAGCTTGACTGAATCTTGCTGCGGATTTAAATATTTGAAAATGAAAACGAAAGCTGGCACACTTGTAAAATCCAAAGACTCATTGTGCAGAGTGATAAATGACCCTGGAATATTTGCTTAAATGCAAATCGGAATGACTCTTCCCAATTCTGAAGTGTAGACACAAATACGTATTTGCTGGTGGGCCTTGCGTGTTACTGAGTGGAAAAATACATGGGTTTTGGAGAGCAAATTCAGAAATAAATGGGGCTGTTTCGTATGCATGGTTAAACAGGCAGATATTTCAATACTCATGAATCATTTGCTAAAAAAATCATTTTTAAAAAAACAATCAGGGCAATTTGCATGCCTCACCTGGTCCCTCAGCAACAGTGAATCCTGCAAAGAAAGGAAACAACAGATCAGTTACAAACAGGCTCTAAAAGTCTGCATAAAAAAATCAGTTTTCTTCCATCTGGTTCCCTTGCAATATTTCCGGCTGCATGACTGGAGAGGCTACGAGTGATGGGAATTGTAGTCCAACCTACCGTATTTGGAGGGCAAAGGTGAGAGGGTTGAAATCTCTGAAGTTAGTAAGTTTGCATTTGGGGAAGTGATATTAAGGGGGACCCCCCAAGTTGAAGTCAACTAATTGAATCAGCACACTCTCTGCTGTTGAGTGTTAACTCTGGACTTCCCACTGCGCTGCATTTTGTAATATATAATGTAAGTGATGATTAGAAAATAGAAAAAAACAAACTTTTTCAAAAGCAAAAATAATTTTAGGAATGCATATTTTAGAAGAGTCATTATTGGAGAGCCACTTAAAAAAGGATATTATAATTTTGGTTTAAAGATGCCCAAAAATATTGAAGTGCTTCTTTTTTAAAAACAAACAAACAAACAAAGCATAAAGTGAATACAGGAACTGAATGAAATAGAGTTATAAATGGACACATGCCAAGGTGTTAAGCAATGCTCTGAAACACACACATGGTTTTACAACAAAAATCATTTAGAAATTCACGTTTATTACAAATTGCGATATAATCTCTAGGAGTCCAAATTCTCATTATGGATTCTCCCCCTCTCAAAAAAAGCCACTATTGTGCAACCCTCCCAATGTGTTGGGCAGACTTCTCAAGCTATGTAAAATTTTGCCCTGAGAATTCTGGGATAATTCTGGGAATTGCTAAAAGTGTGGGGTGGGTGCCATATTGTAAGTGACTATCAGTTTTTTTAATGCTTCCAATAAAAGGACAAACTGAGCAGCAGGGTGGCCTAGTGGAGAAAACACTCGCCTCCCGTTTGGAAGGTTGAGAGTTCAATCCTAAGCAGATGTTTCTCTCCTAGGAGACAAAGAAAAAAATATCTGCTGCAAACTCCGTGTGGCATCAGGAAAGGCATCCAGCTGGTAAATGCTCAGTTCCATCCAATCATCCCCAACTCTACCTGGAATTAAGGAATAAGGGTCATAAAAAAAAATAGAGGACAAACTAAGATAGTCCAGATGGTGCCATCTAATAAAACAGCATATCTATTTCTCAAAAGATGGCAGCATTTGGACAACATTATGTCCAAAATCTAAGCAAAGTACATCTTTGTACTTGGAAAGGAGACCACCAGGAGATCTAAGGGCTATAAAAGGGTAGAGGGCAGATGGAATGGCCTCGTAGAACAGGAGGAAAAGCTGCTATCAGGGCAATGGTCAGATACGAGTGGTCTGAGCCAAAGGTCAAGAAAGTAACTTTAGAAAGCACCTCAGATAGGTCCCTCCTCAGTTCACACAAGGACAGAGTAGAAGCAACACATTTAGACTTGCAAGATTCTGTTACTAATGTTGTTCCAATAAAAGTAATGCTGACTTTTAGGGCATTGCTTTCTTAGTCTGGTCAACCTGGCAAAACTAACAAAACTGGGTAGGCAGTGGTAAATCATGTCCATATTACAAGCAAAACACAACAACTCTACATGGATTAACTATGAAGTCTTAACAACCAGCTAAATGGCGGCACCTCAACACATTTGGCTGACTTTGAAAATAGCTAAGTGAAGGCTGAGTGGTTAGTCCTTGGGTGGAAACCTGTTAACTCTTCAAGGTAGTCCAGACAGAAAGCACAACCATGAATATTAGCACTATCTTTATTGTAAAGGTAAAGTAATCCCTGAGGATTTTACTCCAATAGTTGTTGCTGACTACAGGGGGCAGTACTCATCTCCATTTCACTGACCATTAAGCCAGTGGTGTCTGAAGACATTTCCATGGTCATGTGGCTAGTTTGACATCATGGAGCGCTGTTACCTTCCCACTGAAGTGGTACCTATTTATCTACTCACATTCGCGTGCTTTCAAAATGCTAAGTTGGCAGGAGCTGGAGCGAAGATGGGAGCTCACTCTATGATGCTCGGTTCTCAAACCTGGGCTGCCAGCTTTTCCAGCTGACACGCCCTGCGTCTTAACCGCTGAGCCACTACACCATCCCCATCTTCATTATAAGGATACATTAATGAACTCTTATGAGCCTTTTTACTCTCTGGAAAACTAGGGAGGGTCCCTTCTGAAAAGCTCTCACGCCCTCCCTCCTTCTGTGGGCTGAGACATCTTTTGCAGGACAGTAATCTAATCTGCAGCCTTCCATCTTGTCTCCCAAGGCCCTTCCCACCTACCATCACTTAGTCAGGCTTACGTTAGATCGGGAAATTAAAAAAATAAATCTCAGAAAAGGTTATTCCGAACCCAATTTCATGCAGTGGTTAAGAGAAACACATGGATGCATCCATGCAGTCACCAAGAGTTCAGCTTGACTTGTCCATTTTTATTGCCATTTGATGAATGGGAAAGCTTTAATGTGAATTACGGAGATGAGGGCTTACGGCTAAAAAGGCATGAAATAAGAGAAGGAGTTACCTGTGTCTCTATTGAACTTTGTTGAACTTGGGGGGGGGGGGTGTTGTGGTTACAGTATACACCCCTGCAGATACGTTCATATTACTAGTTCCTCTTGCAGGCCTCCCACAGCTTTTCCTGCCCCTCGACACATACACTTGGCTGCCAGCATTTTCGCTTCCTCTGAGCCTCATTCAAGCCCTCTCATGTGCTGGAGAAAACAGAAAACTTTCTGTTCTCTGAAATAACAGAAGACTCCCTCCCCTCCCTTCTCCCTCTTCTTTCAAGCTACATCAGGGGTTTGCACAAGCCGTGCCCACAATCACATCAACCATCACTGCCATGTAGAATAGCATGCCAGAGAGTTCAGAGGGTGTTTGCATTCATTGGCTGGAGACAATTAGCAGTAATTAGGAGCAATGGAATTAAGAATAAGTGAAATACTCAGAAAAGGGCCAATCAGATTTTGAATACCCACTTACTCCCTCAAGTAAAGCCCATCCGGGCACCATGATCTGGCCAAGCTCCCTCTGCTGAGCCTCCCACACTAGGTTGGCACTTGGATAAATGAGGAAGCATTGTGGGGGTCCCAGAAGACCACACAAAATGCAATTATCAATAATACTTCCAGATTACAGAGAGCTAAAGGGGAGAAAGGGACATGAAGAAAGCTGAAAGAACAACAAATTGGTTGGGGTCAGCTCAGAAGATAATGGTCCACCTGGGACTTGCTAACCCAGATGATGTGTGAACTTGAAGTCCCAGGATTCCACAGCTAGTGTGGCTATTACTACAAATTTTGCAAGGTGGTATCTATACATCTGGGGAGCGCCAAGTGGAAAGCTGACTTAGGCAATTATAAAATTGATCATTCTAGATCTTAGGATGCATGACTTTGTTCAGAATAGAATAGAACAGAACAGAACAGAACAGAACAGAATAGAATAGAATAGAATAGAATAGAATAGAATAGAATAGAATAGAATAGAATAGAATAGAATAGAATAGAGCTGGAAGGGACCTTGGAGGTCTTCTAGTCCAACTCCCTGCTCAGGGAGGTAACCCCATACTATTTCAGACAAATGGCTATCCAATCTCTTCTTTAAAACCTCCAGTGTTGGAGCACCTACAACTTCTGGAGGCAGGTTGTTCCACTGATTAATTGTTCTAACGGTCAGGAAATTTCTCCTTACTTCTAGGTTGCTTCTCTCCTTGATTAGTCTTTATCTCTTTCTTCTTGTCCTGCCTTCAGGTGCTTTGGAGAACACGTTGACCCCCTCTTATTTGTGGCAGCCCCTTAGATATTGGAACAAATCTCCTATTTTCCTTTACTGAATTGTGATCCTCTGCCTAGAAACCCTTTCCTGATGGTGCCACATCACAAGCAATAAAAGGGAGGGTTGAAATTTGAGCAAGTGGATTTTCTTATGCTTTCAGCTACCTCACCTCTGAGATCCCAGGTAAACGTACTGATTAAGCAACTTCCCCTTCATCTCACCAATATCCTAAATAGATGGGAAGCAGCCCTTTGCTCAACATCAGAGCTAATTCTTTTGCTGAATATTGATATATTACATTGAATACACAAGAATTAACAGCTCAGTATTATACTGAGAAGTTAATAACGTACATAAATAGAAGCATGCATACATTTATTAGGTTGACCATATCCCAGGCATTTGCAGCAACGTTTCAAAGGAGCATATGGCTGAAGATTATTCTGTCTTTTATCATTCCAGATTACAACAAAAATGCTCATTTTGAAGACAGGTTGGTTATACTAGCATCAAAAGCAGCTCTCTTATGTTACACCAAACCAGATTGTACTCATTACTCAAAGGGGTCCTATTGAAAAGATATAAATTGTTCTATGATTAGCAGCAGGAAGACATAAAATAATATCAGTAATTCTGGGTGATTGCTGGAAGCTCAGCTTTTATAACCATGGCCACCACAATGGATACACCGAAATGATAATTCCTCAGTGTTGTGGTGTTCAGGCCACCATATGAAGCCAAGTGTTCTGAAATTATGGGTTAAGACCCCCCAAATGGTCATGACCAAATTCAAGGGGGGAGGCAATTTTTATTATTATTATTATTATTATTATTATTATTATTATTATTATTATTATTATTATTATTATTATTATTATTATTATTATAATAAAAGAATGGATCAGTTTTGCACAGGCAGAATGAGAACACTATCAAAACTGCCTCCCCCCTTTGTCTTTCAAAGTCCCAGCGGACATTTGTGATAGTGAAACATTCCTGATACAGATAAAAAATATGATTAATAGGCAGTGGTTATATTTAGCTTTTGCCTGAACAGAATCCAAGGGAAAGGATTTGTTTTATTTATGAAGGGTCACACAAAATTCATTTATCATTTTAGGGGACTGATGTTCTGCATGGAAACATACAATGGTTGGGTTATTTTGTAGGTACATAGTCTGTGATGATGTGAACATGGCCATTATCTGGAAGAAGCATTAGCAACTCTGTATCAGTGAAGACAATGTATACCCAGGGAATTACACAACTAATCACAACATGTGATCTTCATATGGAGATCAACATATGACTTGGACTAACCTCATTGTAGCACTCTAAATAGATTTCCACTGAATCTTCTTTGGCATAAAAGTTAGCTTCACAACCACACACTTCAGCTAGTTACTACTGAGCCCATGTGTTGGGTTTGCACAAATCATAGCCCTTATACATTCAACACAATCCCACATAAGAGCTAACCAAGCTTGGTATATTATGTTTGCAACTGATCTGGTTCAGCACTTTGTGTAAGTACAGGGACTGTAACCAACAAAGGGTCACCAAAGGAAACTGCATTACTACAGCAAGTAGAATATAGCCTCCATCGACTAGACAGACCAATCTCTAAAGCACTAATTAAAGTCTTTTCAGATTCTATTCCCCCAGAGCCTCCTAATTCATTGGACGTGATTCCCAGAATTTGCTAGACTACATTCTATGATCCGCAACTGGTTTCAATATTAGGCATAAGTGATGAGATTTGTAGTCCAGCATTTGGAGACTCAATGTGGAGAGCCAGTGCAGAGCAGCTTGTGATCCAGTATGAAAGATTTGAAATAAAAAGATGCAGCTAACCGAAGAGCTGCTACCCCAGTTAAATGAGTCCCTCGATTTCACATTATGTGCTAGAGACTGACACTGGGGAACCAATCCTTCCACCCCACCCCTCAAATCAAGTCCATAAAAGAGGATTCCATAATACCTTCCCTCCAATCTGGAGGGAGAGACATTGGAAATACAAGTCCACCATTGTCTGGAAAGGGTGAAAGTGGTTCCAACTCATCTAGAAGACCCCTCTTCTATAGTCATGTGGGTGGCACCCTAGACCGAAGAGAAAGCCATTTGGTCTCTCTAGTGGAAAAGACACCAGGCTAGAAACCAGGAGTTTCTGCGTTTTAGTCCCACCTTAGGCATGAAAGCCAGTTGGGTGACCTTGGGCCAATCACCATGAGACCATGAGTTTTAGTCCCACCTTAGGCGTGAAAGCCAGTTGGGTGACCTTGGGCCAATCACCAGGAGACTGTGAATTGTAGTCCCACCTTAGGCATGAAAGCCAGTTGGGTGATTTTGGACCAGTCATTCTCTCTGAGCCAAAACTACCTAACGAGTTATTGTCATAGAGACAATAGAAAGAGGAAGGAATATTAGCTGTTTGCTGCCTTGGGGTATCTATAAAAATAATAAATCTAAAAATCTAAATCTAGAACATCAGAATCCCCAGATTTATTCACCAGCTCTTGAGAAAACCTCTAAAAAATACACTTACCAGTCAAAAGGCAGAATATGGACACGGCAAAACTCCACATGGTTTTTCCCTAGCCAGGCTTCTCAACTAAGAACCTTCAAAAGCCTGCTTCCTCCAACTCCCTCAGCAGGATGTGAGGTGGTATCTGGAGTCATATGTCATTGTCTCTGGACCAGATTGAGAAGGTTAGACTCTGAAGCATATCCCGTTGACTTCCCCAAACCCCTGGAACTCTACTTCCTCCTAGTTTCCATGAATTTGAATGGTAGTGCCCAAAGATGAGCGTCTACTCTACAATAAACTTAGAAAACATCGCAAAGAGGGTGGTGCTCCCACTGGGGCCCACCATCTCAGGGCCTGTGTTTTTCACTGCAGCTAGATTTGCACACATCAGCAAGTTGTGGTATTTTTTCTGAGCTGCAAAGCAGTTTGCCTTCTGCTTTGTGAGTTTTTTAAGTTGGTGGAGAAGGCAAAGAAGCAAGGCAAGCTGATTTTATTTCTGCTCAACTGGCAGCTCTTCCTGTGAATAAAGAAGATGTATTAGTAGTCCAGGATTGTCTTGGATAACTGCACCATCTTATGCTATAGGGCAGAACTAAAGTTTTGGTCCAGAGATTCTAAACTGAGGATTTTTTTTTTTCAAAGTATCTGTGATGAGATCTGGAGCTGGTTTAATTAAGAGCAGCCACTCCTGGGCCAGATACAACATGTAGTTCACTGGTTAGAAAAAAAAACAAATCAGAAATTCAAACAGTCCAGTAACATAAACTGTAAAAGAGTCACAATCAATAAGAGTGCAAAAGAGGGTGAACAAATTTGTCTCAGCAGACCCTCTGGAGTGCTGCTCACACATTATCCATGAAATGGTTCACAGAAGTTGGAGTAAACAGGCGAAGTTTATTGTTCATGCCAACTTGAAACTTCAGTTAAACTGACCAGCCCCAGACAGATAGACCACACTTAGAATACAGCATCCAGTTTTGGCCACCATATTTTAAAATAGATGTTGAGACTCTGGAAAGAATGCAGGAAAGAGTCTAGTGAAAAGAAGGACCAGGGGAGACATGATAGCAGTGTTCCAATGTCTGAGGGGCTGCCACAAACAAGAGGGGGTCAATCTATTCTCCAAAGCACCAGAAGGCAGGACAAGAAGCAATGGGTGGAAACTAATCAAGGAGACAAGCAACCTTAAGGAGAAATTAAGGAGAAATTTCCTGACAACGAGGACAATTAACCAGTGGAATGGCTTGCCCCATCACTGGAGGTTTTCAAGAAGAGACTGGGCAGCCATTTATCTGAAATGGTATAGGGTTTCCTGCTTAAGCAGGGGGTTGGACTAGAAGACCTCCATGGTCCCTTCCAACTCTGCTATTCTGTTATTCATCTCATTTTAAACCCAAGCAAGCTACCTGAGAGTAGATACAAACTGGAGGAACTTTGTGGGCCAATTCACTACGTGGAAGTTATGTCCGTTGGATTGTAGCTCCTTTGGTTCAAGGCACCAGGGGGAAGGATCTGTTCACTTCTCTGCTTCAAAGAATCTGGAAGCCCGGAAAGTCCACTCTGATGATCCATTCTACACCCAGACCAAGATTCACTGAAAAAAAAAGAATCATTTCTTCCCCGAATTTGGGAGGTCAGTGAAAGAAAAAAATGACTAGCAAGTTTCTGTTTCCAAATCGAATAGCCCGTTCCTGCTTTCATGTTCCCTCTGCCCAACCTCTTTGCAACACTTTGGTGACTGTGCAGCCCTTCCTACATTTGACATTGCGTCATTCCCCTCCACCCCCACCTCCCGCTCTGTGCCCCCACAATCACAATGTGAGAGACCACCAGATGCACTCACCACTCCCATTTCCTATTCATCTCACCACTGACACATCACTTCCCTCTGTTTTCGGCACGCGCTATAATTATCCCTCGTATAAAATTTGGCTGATCTCGTTAGGGGCCAGTCACTCCGTCCAAAGCTGTTTGCACAGCAGGCAATGACAATCCAGGGCACTTTGCTGTGTGAGGCAGAGACAAACTCTACTGCTGTTCCTCCTTACGAAAATGCTTGCTCTTCTAAGGCTAATCACATTTTCTCAGAACTAAGTTAAGCAATCTCACCCTTATCCAGTCTATAAAAATGCATCACTGGAATAATGAAATACTTCCCATTCGCTGTGCTCTCATCATATTCAACCTCCACTGCATGAGATAACACCACATCCTGCCTCACAGTATGGACAGCCATTAAAAAGCCTGAGTCTGTCCAATTGGCCATTGTTAAAACCACATATAGAGGAGAATCAGAGCCAGCGTGAACAGTCAGAGCCACACAGCCCAGATGGAACCAGTAGCCAATTCAAAACTGTGTAGAAGTTAGCACTACTCTCTGAGTTTTCTGCAAACACCTCAGGGCATACATATGCAGAGACAATTATGGTTAATTAAAATGGCATGAAGCTCACAATTCCCCGGCATATATAACAGCACGGCTGTTTTCCACCCTTGCCAAGAGAGAACGCTGTGGCAGGAGTCTTCTTCAACCTTCAACCAACGGTGGTTCTCAACATTTTGAACGTGGACACCAGAGATCTCCCACAGTTGTTACCAAATTAAAATGTTGAACGGGACAGTGGAGAAAAATTCTTCAGGGCACAACCAGAGAAGGATCAGGTTCATATATTTAATTTAAATTAACTGCCAACATTATTGAAATGAAACTGATCCAAGTCTAGCGTTTGTCCTTGTCTCGCTCACTACTTTTTTGGAGGGCAGGTTTTCTCTGGCCCTCTTCGCCAAGGCCAAACATGGCTTTCAGCCCAGAAAAAAAAAGTTGTGCATCCATGTTCTAGAGAAATCCATCAGGAATCCAAGAATATTGTTTGGAAGAGCTGTGCAGACTGTCTGCCATCTGTCTCAATGAGGTATTTTGCTCTGGCAGACGTGTCTTCTCCCTCTCACCGAGGAACGAATCTAATCTACTTCAAATGGATGCTCGACTTTTCACTAGCACAGGATTTCCCAACCTTGGCCACTGGAAGATATGTGGACTTCAACTCCCAGAATTCCCCAGCCAGCCCTGGGGAATTGAGTTGCAGTCCCCATATCTTCCAGTGGCCAAAGTTGGGAAACTCTGTACTATCAGAAGCGTCTGGGAGTTAAAGTCCACATATCTTCCAGTGGCCAACATTGGGAAATCCTGTGCTATCAAAAAGCTTCTGTGCAGACTTTGTTTGATCCAAAAGCTTCTGTGCAGACTTTGTTTGATCCAAAAGCCACTCTTCACATTCACAAAGCCACTACTTCCATTCACAAAGAGCCTTTCCCCCTTTGAACCTCACCACAACACAAGCAGACCTTGGCAACCACTTGCCTCAGTTATGTTTCCAGATTGCCTCCATCTCACTCCTCATCTTTAATTGTGTCATGAGATCTCGTTTGATGATGAAGGTGCTGACCTAAAAAAACAGGAGATTGTGAATTCTAGTCCTCACATAGGTATGAAAGTTGGCTGGGGGACTTTGGGCCAGCCAGTTTCCCTCAGCCCAATCCACTGCACAGGGGAAAAAACAGGGAGCAGGAGCACTATGTACAAAATAAATCTTATAATAAAGAGGCTCAGATACGGTCCTTTAACAGCATCCCATGTCCTGTCTGCAAGGCCTACTATGTCAGTGATGATTTTTAGAATACTGTCCCCATTCCTTGCTAGGTACTGCAGCTGGACCGAGTCAACAACTAAGGGATCCTTACTAGCAGATATTTCCATAGAAACTTCTAAAGAAATTCACTAGATTCTACTTCACTGCAATCAGAGACAACTAAGGCAGTGGGGAGCCTATAATAATAAATCAAGATGGTGAGTCAACCCAAAGTTCCATTTCATTTTTTGCATGTGACACAGAATATATGCTTTTCTTCATATGGGATTAGGACAATTTCTAGAGGGAAATTTTCTAATTAAAGACATGGGGCTTTTATTGTAAAAAAGAAAGAAAGAAAGAAATAGAAAAGCAACCAGTCATGTTAAAATTGGAGTCGGAGATTTAGGAGATGAGGAAATTAGGGGGAAGGGGAGAAAAAAATTTAGGGGAAAGGAAGAAAAACTCTGGAATAGAGCAGAGAAAAATATTAAAAGACAACCTCAAATTCTTTAAGTATTACAGGTTTCATGGCATGTTTTTCATGATCAGAATCTTTTGGTGACAAGCTGCACATGTGTTCATACGTGCCTTTGCGCATGGGAAAGATGGCACACTATTTACATCTCCTTGGGACCTAAAGGTTTGTACGTGTGGTAGTTCTAAAGAATATTTTCATTTAAAGGTCATGAAAGACACTGGTAAACTCTCAGATGGTTATGTAGAATCCAAAATTGTTCAAGAAAACAAGAGTGATTAATTCACCACGGCTGTCACTGGGGATTGTTCTGTCTTTCTTGATATGATAATGCAACACTTCAGAAGTTACTTTCCCTCGTGCAAAATAATGGGTAGGAAAAGTCCCAGCTTTCCAAGAAATGGAGAAGGGAAGTCCTGTTTTCTTTACCACACGCTCAACAGCATGATAAATTCTTAATACATTAATCGCAAGTTTTAGAAATGGTGTAAGTAGCACTTTTCTAGTCTCTAAGGCAGACTTTCTTAACCTCAGCAATTTTAAGCTGTGTGGACTTCAACTCCCAGAATTCCCCAGCCGCTATGGCTGGAGAATTCTGGGAATTGAAGTCCACATACTTTAAAGTTGCTGAGGTCAACATACACTGCTCCAAGAGGTTTCAATCTACACGTTTACATAGAAAAGCTAATTGTGTTTGGGCATAAGGATACTCACTGGAGGATCAAACATTTTCCCTGTTCTTGAAGGTTAGATGTAACAAACCACACCTAACCATAAGTTGTTGGTTTGTTTTTTTTAAACTGGCTTGGATCTACAGACCAAAATATTTCCCCTTTGTTTGAGTCCTACATTTCCCTGGTTCTAAAGAAACTTTGTACATTTGTGACATTTTGCTCATCTTTAATATAGGCATCTACCTTGCAGAGATGAGACAGAAGAAAGGAACTAAAAAAAGGAAATTAATGAGCATGAAACACAATGGCTTAGGTCATTGGTTTCTTAGTAAAGGCGGATGCCCACTTGTAAATTTGAATATATACCTTCACCCAGCCCAGTTGTTATTGCCAGGCAGGGGGGGGGGAAGTCCAAATGATATTGTTTATTAGAAATTAAAAGTAGAACATGCTTTCACCTGTAGCGTTGAATGTGTCATCACTTTAATCAATGCTATATGTATTCATAGGAATACCACGAAGACAAATCCTTCATTTTCCCCCTCTGCAAGTCCTCAGTTCATTTGCTGAAAGCATTTCCTTTATTTCAAAGGAGTAAAGAGCCCTGGAGAAACAACCAATGCTTTTTTTTCTATTTTTTTTTTAAAAAGGTGCCGGAACTCACACACGTCATACAACCCGCCTTGCCTACCCTACAAGGTTCCATCCAAAAAAGGTGCCGGAACTCCGTTCTAGACGTTCTATGAGAAAAAAAAGCCCTGGAAACAACTGTATGCAGACAGAGTGTGGTGCTTTTGTACAGTACATAGTGAGTGAGGAGATGGATACCTGGTGTGGCTAGGTGAAAGCTCGTTACAGCAGCGTTGGTCACAAACTGCAAGGATCTGCATTGGGACCACCAATGCAAGCATATAAGTCACCTTGGGACTGAACTGCATTCCCTCAACAGAGGGGGAAGGAATACAACGCCACCTATCTCCTGTCTACAACGCAGTTCTTTCAGCATCTCCTGTAGGAGATGACCAAGCTGAGTCTAAGGGAGGGGTCAAACACATCATCAGTCATGAGTCCCTTCGCGCCCACAAGAGATCCATGTCCAGCCCACCTTGAATTCCTTCTACTCTTACCTACCGCCAATTTGCTTGGGCCATTAGTAGTTCAGATTCTTTTGTACAGTGCTTAAGTTTGCCATAAATCTTTATGCCCATTTCAACTGCCTGGATCTCCTGATTTCCCTGGCGCTTGACAATTCCAGACCCATTTGCACTCTGATTCAGGTGACCCTGAGGGCACAGATAAACCCCCAAGTGGCCTCGACCGCTCTCAGAGAGAGTGCTAACAACCAGATGACTGCAAAGAAATACAATCCTTCCATTCCCTCCACCATTCCAGTCAAAACTGATGAAGCTTCTTGGATGTGAAGCAACATGCTTTCTTCCTCAAGGAAAAAAACATTGTCCAGTTGCCTTTTGAAAAAGCACCGTCGAGACATATAAGCTGTAGTATTTGCATGAGGATGTTAACATGCATGTATCACTAAATACACACACATACCAAATACCCGTGGCCTGTTTTTCAATGTAAATCCTCCCTCTACTCGTCAGTAGCCTTCGAGGCTTCTCAGGGCAGCTTCAGAGGACTAGACCAGCCTTTCTCCATCTTTTGAGCCTGGAGGAACCCTTTAAATGTTTTTCAGGCCCCGGGGAACCCCTGCATATTCACGTTCAAATATAGGTCAGAAGTTACAAGGTTATTATATTCGCTTCACCTGTAGACCTGTAAACATGCATTGACAACAGTGTTCTTAAACTAAAAATAAAGAATGAGACTTTCTCCTTTCTCCCGCCTCCTTTCCCCAACAGGCCCTTGTGTGGGTGGCTCCGGCTGCCACTGGTACCCGGGCCAGGCCAGCCTCGTATCTCCTGAGACGGAGTCCCCTAGGCTGCTGCATCTGCAGAAAGGTGGGCAGTGCCAGCAAGGAAAGGCTTGGCACAAGGATCCCAGCAGCTTCTTTCTCTCTCTCATGCCTACTCCCTCACCATCTGCTACTCCTCCTTCCTCTCCTCCTCACTCCTCAGCTCGTGCTTCAGCCACTCCCTGCTTGCATATGCTTGACAGTGAGATGGCAGCATGTATTGTCTTCCTTTTATTTATAAGAAAAGATACTATCTTCTTCTGTATCTAGAATAAAATAATATTCTATATTATTATCTTCTATATCAGTGGTTCTTAACCTGAGCGATATCGCTCCCCAGGGGGCGATTTTGTTTTTCAGGGGGGCGATGGAACAAAAAGGGGCAACGCGGGGGCAAAGGAACAAAAAGGGGGCGATATGGGGGCGATGGAGCGAGAAGTTTTGGGGACACTTTTGAGACTTTTTCATACAGTGAATCGCTGTATATCTGTCGTACAAAAACATCAGATTGCTCGCTATTAGTGGATTGAATTGTGTTTTCAAATGTTCCTCTAGCTAGCTTCAGTACAGAACGCCATACATATGTGAATACGCATCGCTTATCTTCATGCCCTTTGCGCAGCAGCCTCTACCCATACAGTGGCGCGCCATTGGCCAGAATATGGGAGATATGGGGAAAAGACTGGAAATAAATTATTTGCATCGATATGTCCTGATGACAATTTTAAAGAAAACAAAAAAAGTGTTTGCATAAATTGAAGAATTATTTCCTATGTTGTGACTGAGAGGCTATGTTGGGGGAGGGGGGCGATGACAACTTCCTCA
The DNA here is from genome assembly GCF_001527695.2 of Protobothrops mucrosquamatus. Lineage (NCBI taxonomy): Eukaryota > Metazoa > Chordata > Lepidosauria > Squamata > Viperidae > Protobothrops > Protobothrops mucrosquamatus. The sequence goes on along the minus strand of NW_015386847.1, from coordinate 228,149 downwards.
TTGGCTCAAGGGGGCGATTCGTTCAAAAAGGTTAAGAACCACTGTTCTATATTATCTTCTTTAAATTCCCCCCGTTATGGGGATGATGAGGATAATGGAAAACAGATTTGGAAGGGACCTTGGGGGTCTTCTAGTCCAACCCCCTACTCAAGCAGGAAACCCTACACCATTTCAGACAAATGATTACCCAATCTCCTGTTAAAAACTTCCAGTTGCTGGAGCACCCACAACTTCTGGAGGCAAGTTGTTTCACTGTTGCTTTGAATGTACACTGAGAGCTTCTGCACTGGAGGCCTATTCCTTATGTGTCTAATCACACTTGGCCAAATAAAGTATTCTGAACCTGATATAAATTTGATAAATAGTAATAATGCATACGCACAATCTTCATCCCCGCCCAGGGTCTGTGCGTGTTCCAGCAGGCCAACCCATCGCTGGAGTTTGGAGGGCTTTTGTTCGATCTCTGAGCTTCTAAAAACAAATCGTGATCTCCCAGATAACTCCTCATGATCTCTCGTGAAACTTTAATTGAGAAACCCTGGTACAAGTAGTCCTCGACCTACAACCGTTCATTTAGTGACCGTTCCAAGTTACAACAGCCCTGAAAAAAAGGGGAATGATGACCATTTTCACACTTATGGCCATTGCAGCATCCCCATGGTCATGTGATCAAAATTCGGACGCTTGGCAACTGGTTCATATTTATGACGGTTGCAGTGTCCCAGGGGTCATGTGATCACATTTTGTGTCCTTCTGACAAACAAAGTCGATGGGGAAGCCAGATGCATTTAGTTAGCTGTTAGTAACGCAACAACTGCAGTGCTTCACTTAACAACTGTGGCAAAAAAGGTCATAAAATGGGGAAAAACTTACTCAACAATGTCTTGCTGAGCAACAGAAAGCTTGGGCTCAATTGTGGTCGTAAGTTGAGGACTACCTGTGCTATCGTAGAGGGTAATGGAAGGCAGCCATGCCAGCATCAATAACATCTTTCCATGCCTTCCAGCAGCGATGCTCAGAAGCACCCCCAAGAGAAATCCCAAAGAAATTTTCAAACACGCTGAGAGTAAGGCAGAAAAACAGAAGCCTCTTTGAAATACTGCAGAGAAGAATCTGGCAGAACATTAATATCTACTGATTTGGAATTGTGTTAGAAGTTCACATCCATGTCCACAGGGTGGCAGTATTGAGCATTGCTTTATTCTTTGGGGGGTTTTGGTTTTGGTTTTTTTCTTAAAGTCAAGCAGGTCCTTGCTATTTTTTGTGGCCCAAGCTAAGCAGGGTCAGGCCTGGTTAAACCTTAGATGGGAGACTGAGAAAATTACTAGTGTAATGTAAATTCATTTCCACACTGAGAGCTGGTAGTGGGGAAGGTGCTGTGCTAGAAACTGGGACATTCCAAGTTCTAGTCCTCCCATAAGCAGAAGAGACTTTGAGCCAATCTCTCTCTCTCTCCCTCTCTCTTCCTCTCTCTTCCTCTCTCTTTTTTTCTCTTTCTCTCTCTTTCTCTCTCTCTCTCTTCTCTCTCTTTCTCTCTCTTTCTCTCTCTCCTTCTCTCTCTCTCTATTTCTTTCTTTCTTTCTCTTCTCTCTCTCTCTCTCTCTCTCTCTCCCCTTCTGCCTCTCCCTCTTCCTCCCCAACCCACCTCATAGGGTTGTCGTTGTGGGGAAAATAGGAGGAGAAAAGAGTATTAGATACATTTGCTGCCTTGAGTTATTTATAAACAACAAAGGCAGGATTTAAAAAAAAAACCAAATACTGTAAATAAACGTTCTTGCCCCGTTATGGGCAGGGGTCTGTCAGCTCCCGCTAACTTCACTGAGTGCCAACTTCAAGACTGTGCTTTGTAGTATTTATTCATCGTGACTGCCCCCAGAATATTCCTGCAGTCTTTTTTTTTTTTTAAATGACTGCTTTTTTCGGTCTCCAGTTGTGACATTTGCTAAGCTGTTCTCTAGGGCAGATAAAAGAGAACGCTGTTCCTTGTAAGAAGCAACGCATTAGAAAGCCTTAAAAACATTTTTGGTGGACCCTCATATGTGGCAAAGGTGAATGCTGGATTAAGCAAAGCTTTCATTTCCACAGAAGCCATTAATACGATGATGGCAGCTTTTATCTCCACCTGGTTGACCTTAAAATGCTAACTGGATTTCAAGATCTGCCAGATTTCAGGATTTGCCATTTAGTTTTCCAATCACTTGTGAAAATATTCAATGCAAGGGGGAAAAAATATACATACAGGTAGTCCTCAACTTATGACCACAATTGAGCCCAAAATTTCTGTTGCTAAGCGAGACAGTTGTTAAGCGAATTTTACCTCATTTTATGACCTTTCTTGCCACAGTTGTTAAGTGAATCACTGAAGTTGTTAAATTAGTCACATGCTTCTTAAGTGAATCTGTCTTCCCCATTGACTTTGCTTGTCAGAAGGTCGCAAAAGGTGATCACACGACCCTGGGACGCTGAAACCGTCATAAATATGAGTCAGTTGCCAAGTGTCAGAATTTGGATCACGTGACCCTGGGGATGCTGCATCGGTCGTAAGGGTGAGAAAAGGACATCAGTCACTTTTTTCAGTGCTGTTGCAACTTTGAACAGTCACTAAATGAACTGTTGTAAGACATGGACGGCCTGTACGCTGCCGATTTGATGTTTTTATTGTTGGAAGAAATATTTCCCATTCAACACACTTTTACCTACCAAGTATATTTCTGAGTGAGAGGGACCCCAAAATCTTTCTTAGTAGGACCCAGTCTATATCTGTGGGCAGGAAGTCTCTGAGAAAAAAGTTCTTCAAAACCTGCCCACATCTTCAAAAAAAGATCTTCAGAAAAAGCCCCCCACCATCAGTATTTAATCTTCGTGCACCACACAACGCTAGTGCTCACCACGGTAGAAATGTTTAGGTATTCTTCAAAAAGAATAGGTTAAAGATGAGTTAATAAACAAACCGATCCACAGAGAAATAAGAATATTCTTTCCTAATCAAAAGAACACCGGCAATTATTACTGAATTATTACATCTGCAACTTACTGATGTACCATGAACTGTGAATACATTTTTGGCAAGGCTTCCCTAAGATTTGAAAACTATTTCAAGGGTTCCTTCAGGATAAAAAGAATGAGAAAAGTTGGAAGATTTTGCACATTGCAATGAACAAGGACATACATTCAATTTTGCAGCTACTAAGATTGTTGGCCGAGCAGGTACAAAGATAGACAGGGAAATGATTGAAGCCTGGGAAACGGGCCCCTTGTCAGTCAACAGGATTTGACTGATTTGCCACCAGCTTATACAACTCACCTGATGAGGGCTTGGCAGCACAAGGAAACAACAGCCAATCACCGGCCATCAGCCCACCAGTCAACCAATAGGAAAACACCACATAAATACAACTCACAGAACAGCCCAAAGCACGTATTCCAGTAGAGAGACGTTCCCTGAGACGGGCTCCAGCATGAGTCCAAAAGCTCGGAAGACTAAATCTCTGGTCCCGGTGACCAACTTAGACTCTTGCAAAGTTGGAAGAGCTCAGCTCAAACTGCTAATGGAATTCTGTTCCTGCTAACTCTTTCTTTGGGCCACTTGCTGTGATGTAGTTCTTTGAGCCTTATAGCTATCTTTCCTTAAGCCCAGGGAGGCTCAGATCCTAACACCTGTTCTTCTCCACCTGCTTCTACCTCCAGATCATCCACAACAGGTGGCTGAGATTCTTTAGCCTCCCCTAGGTCCTAATCTTGGAGTCACAATTTCTTCCTCCCTTCTCCTCGTCAGAGGACTTTGGGAGGCTTTCCTAATATTGTCCAGTCATAAGCATCCATTCAGTGGAAGTTGAATATTCCCAAGGATGTTGGCCACCCTCCCAGTGAGGTCTTTGTCAGGTCCAGAGGTGCTCCCACAAATAAATAAGGGTACCAAAATTTGGTCAGGGCTACAAAGCCCCAGGTAGATTGGCAGAGGACAGCAAATATCACTTAACCTTCCCCAATGCACATCTAAACTTTTACAGCTCAGCTCTTGCAGCCTAAAATAAGATTAGAGTGGCTCGAACTGTAATTCGTCGGTTCCATTAGGAGTAACATTAAATGGTACGGAATAGTTGGAAACGTCTGTGTTTCATTTGTTCTTGATTTTCTGTTTCCTGAGAAGAAAAGCCATTTCATAAAAACAGCTCTAGGTTTCTAGCTGATATCTCTGCTCAAGAGGAGGAAATAAATATTATTAAAATGAAATACATTAGGCTGGGTTTCTACCACATGCCAGGCTAGGCTAAAATGGGGTTGGGGGATTTATCATTCGAGTGTGTTCTGAAATTTCAGCCATCATCAAAGCATGACTAAACTAAGACCTTCTGATAAGCCATCACAGGTTCTCTTTGTTGGGATTACATGCTGTAGGAGCTCAACAAATGTCTTTTGTCAACCCTTTCATGAATCCATCTGTAGACTTTACACTTTGTCAAAATATCTGCCAATCGATTTAATCCCAGACTATTAAGGAATACAGACGTTCAAAAAGAGAGCCTAGAGTTAATTTAGCAAGAGTTGCTTTGTGTCCTATAACTTTGCTTGGGTTTGTTCTCCTTGTTGCTCCAAAGGCAGCTTCACATCCAGGAGCAGACAGTTTGCTAAAGGGTCACGGAGATCAGAGAGATGTACACAACACCCCCCTATCTATTTTGTCCCCAGAGTAATCACTTCGGGAGCTATGAGAGATAAACAGCCAACTTTCATAGCTGAGGCAGGACTTGAACCTTAGTCTCCCCAGTCATAATCTAACAAATTAACCAGGATCCCATATGCTGTGTGGGAAATACCTCCCCAGAGAAAGAAATATTATTGGGAATATTAAAAGGCAGAATATTGTATTTCCCCAAAGGATCTTAAAGGCAGAACCCATCCCCCAAATCTCTCTGCCCCAAACAGAAACCAGGTCTGCAGAAATGCAGATATGATAATCTTGTCCAGCTGTGCTGGCTCAGGAATTCTGGGAGTTGAAGTCCACGAGTCATAAAAGAGCCAAGGTTGACTACCCCTGATCTTGTCAGAAAGATTGGAGTCAGGAAGCTGGGATTAGAAAGACAAAAATCCCTAGAATCAACAATCCCTCACACCAAAAAAATCCAACAGTCATCACCCACAACCCCAGGGAAGCAGGATATGACCTTTGGGACATAATAGGATTAACCCACCACCATCAGAATACCAGAAAGGCACACTCAGACTCAGGTCAAAGTTCATGTCACAGGAACAACTCCAAACAAAAGCCCAAGAAGGTATAAAAAAACCACTCTGCTCCATGTGGTCAGTCTTTTTCAGAGTCATTTTTCTGTCTGGCTCTCCTCTTCAATAAACTGCAACCTTCTTTCTAAAGCAGTCTCCATGTTTGTTTATTCCCAGCTTGAACTGGACCCCGATGAAGATTTTTCTTTCAACAACTGTTTTTGAATTGCTTCTACGTAGGCATTGTCTTTATAAGCATAGGTAGTCCTCAATGTATGACCACAACTGAGCCCAAAATTTCCATTGTTGAGTTGTTGAGTGAGTTTTGCCCCATTTTACGACCTTTCTTGCCACAATTATTAAGCCAATTGCTGCAGTTGCTACGTTAGTAACACAGTTGTTAAGTGAATCTGGGTTCCCCATTGACTTGGCTTGCCAAAAGGTTGCAAAAGTTGATCATATGCAACTGTCATAAATATGAGCCAGTTGCCAAGCATCTGAATTTTGATCATGTGACCATGGAGCTACTGCAATGGTCATAAGTATGAAAAATGAGCATAGGTCACTTTTTACAGTGCTGTTGTAACTTTGAATGGTCACTAAAGTCGAGGATTACCTGTACTCTAAACGTAAAGAATTAGGTCTATACCAGTGTTTCTCAACCTTGGCAACTTTACGCTAGCTGGAGAATTCTGGGAGTTGAAGTCCACACATCGTAAAGTTGCCAAGGTTGAGAAACACTGGTCTAGACTCTAGTGAGTCTCCCAGCCATTCTTAATATAAGAAAAAGCTGTGGGACCCAGCCATTGTTGTAGCATAGGGTATTATTCCCACCATGTGGGATTTCTTTTTTTACTCATTTATGGAACAGCAAAGAAGCTGATTGAGTACTCCAACAAGACCTTTGGTTTATTTTCCCCACTGTGGAAGAAAGTTTCACAGCTGTTGAAGTAGAACAAGGCTGAGAACGGCTTGTCCATGCAAACAAAATATCCAACTGGGCCATTTGGAAAGGAGTCTAAAGCAACTCTCCAGTTTATTTCCTCCCAGGAGGAAAAACGTGGGAAAGCTGTTGAGCGGGGAAATGGTTTAAAATCTCCTGTGCTTGTGAACAAAATATCCAACAAAGACATTTGGAAGAGAAGAATCCCATGAGACCCTACGTTTATTTTCCCCACGGGAGAAAAAAAAGTTTGAAAACTGTTAAGTTAGAAGATGGTTGAAGATCTCTGTGCATTGGGAAATATTTAATAGAGCAATTTGGAAGCAAGGGAGACACTTTGGCATAGCATCCCTACAAGGAGAAGCAGATCTCCTGCTTTAATCATGATTTATCACTGCTACTACTTCTGCCTCCACCCAGTGTCCTCCAGTTACATTATGACTAATCGCATCACCTCCAACCAGTAGAATCCACACTGGTGAGATTCTTCTCAGAATACAAACCTTGACATTACTAACCTCAAAACTACAAACTGAAATGAAGCAACTTGTTTTGAAATTCTGGAAGCTGGACTTTTAATTCCCCACCGACCCATGTACAGTATTGCATCTGTGCCAAAGATGCTTTGGTGATTCACCTGCCCTGCAGGCTACGGTTCCAAGTAGCTTATTAGTAGTGGGAGGGGCATGGGTCTTCCCAAAGGGTTGTACAAGTACTTCCTCTCTCTGGTATAAACGATCAGCTCGGCTTCCTCCTCATAAAATTCAAGCGTGCTTTTGTCAGAACAGCACACTGACTTAAGACGCCGTGGAGGAAGGTGGCGGAGAACAGCAACAACTCTGGTGCCCCACGAGGGCTAGAGATGGGAATGAGATTTCAGAAAGGTAGGCAAAAGATTTTGGTTTTCCCCAAAGTGCCTTGCTGGATTCGTATGCAGCTGTTGGCTGTCCTAAGAGATGGAAATGTCTGGTTCTCTGTTAGAATGCAGTCTCTTTCTGAGCTGCAACTAAAGTTCTCTCTGTAGTTATGTAGTTGTTTTGTTTTATTTCCTGGTGGTGTTTCTGTCTGGGTGCAGCTGCAATACAAGCAGATTTGTCTAGTATCAGCCAAGAGTCCTTTTAGCGCAACTTTGGGCCTGTTTGTAGAAGAAAAAGTCATTATCGTGCGCGTTTGGTTTGAATCACTAGTGCAGTGTTTTTCAAACTTGGCAACTTTAAGATGTGCAGAGTTCGATTCCCAAAATTCCCCAGGCAATATGCTGGCTGGAGAATTCTGGGAGTTGAAGTCCATGAGTCATAAAAGAGCCGAGGTTGCCTACCCCTGCGTGGATCCTGGTCTACAGGCAGATTACAAGAAGTCTCCCACGGAATGATTTCACAAAAGTGTGATGGATAGCAGAGAAAGAGAGTTGCTAAACATACATCTTGGTCAAATGCCTTTGGGGTTTTATATGATATTCCAATCTTATTTTTCCTAAAGCGACTCCTGGCCTCCAAATACGGGTCTAAAGGAATTTCATCCAGGACTGAAATATCTTTTTAATGGATTCAGTCCTCTGCCTTTAATATCAGCCTATCAAATATTAATCATCTGGTGAAAAGGGGTTTTTTTTTCCACTCTCTCTGACCTGGAGATAGTGAAATTCTACCGCACATTGTCAAACATATATAATCATCTGGAGCCAGGCCCGTTCTGTTCCAGTTGGGTTTACTTATCCGTAAGTGCATTGAACGTTGCAGTTTGAATAGGCTAACCTCCTGCAAATGAGAATTTTGTTTAAGATCAAAACAGCGGGCCAAAAAAATATACGCTGGCAATAGAGTTCTCCAATCTGCAGAGAGGTTCATTGATTTTTGCTTTGGGCAACAGGAACGTAGGTTTTTTTTTTTCTCCACTGCCAGCTGTTGCTTAGCTTGGATTCTAGTCATCTGCACGCCTCCCAACCTGCACTCATCCCAATGCCCATCATTAATTGCTGTGCCCAGTGCACTTGTCAGCCCCAAAGGAACAAAGAAATAATTTGGGAACCACAGCCCACTGCTCTCCAGATATCAGAAGCAGGAGAAATGGTTATTTAGATCCAGCCTCTTTTGTTTTTTTTAACGTCATGCTGCTGCAGAATTTTTTTAAATGCCATGAGAGAACACTTCTATGCTCAAAAATGTAAATGCTCTCATAAGTGCACAATCTAAGTGATCATTGCCTAAAATGATTAGTTGGTCATAGCTGCCCGGTTTTTGATTGGAACCTGAAGCAAAGCAATGGTCCTGCCAGGCTCAAATTATGATGAATCATATTTATATGCTTATTGTTGTTTCCCCGTCCATCTTAAAACAGAAGTTATTAATTTATCCCCTTCTTTTCCTAATGCCTCTGCAGAGCTCATGCGGGGAGGGGACACTTAATTTGTCTCAGTAGAAGTCAGGAAATTGAGCAAATTGACTTTTCTTTTCGTTAGTAATAACCCACATCTCCCTATCTCACCCCTTGGTTCTTAACGCTAGAATTAAACTATGTGCTGTTGGCAGACTGGAAAACACTGCCACCCTCTCCCCCCCCCCGGGAATCTACATATAAGTGTTGCTAGTAGCATCAGAAAAGACCCTTGCAGCCACAGGAGCATTTCCCCTTTTATTTCTTGATCAGTTGGCAACTGTTAGGACAGGACGAGATACAGAAAAAGGACCCGTGAACCTGGAGGGGGGGGGAGAGAGAAAAGGGGAGGTGAAAGCAGAGATTGTCCCGAGGTTCGTTCAAAGGTGCTTTTTCAAAGACAACTGGACTATTATTTTCCCTCTTGGAAAAAGAAAAAAAAAACTTTTGAAACCTTTTTTTTTTTTCCTTTTGAAAAAGCACCTTTGAGACAACCACGATCTGGATGACAGAGAACCTCCATAGACCTCTGCCAGGGGTTCTCAACCTTGGCAACTTTAAGACTTGTGGACTTCAATTCCCAGAATTCCTCAGCCAGCTCAACTTTGGGCCTGTTTGTAGAAGAAAAAGGCATTATCGGGAGCGTTTGGTTTGAATCACTAGCGCAGTGTTTTTCAAACTTGGCAACTTTAAGATGTGCAGACTTCGATTCCCCAAATTCCCCAGGCAATATGCTTGGCTGGAGAATTCTGGGAGTTGAAGTCCTCTCGCACTTTAAAAGTTGCTGAGGAATGCTGGGAGTTGAAGTCCACATGCCTTAAAATGGTCAAGGCTGAGAAACACTGCGCGGCTAGGGGGAACCCGTGATCGGGAAGGGCTGGGGGGCAGAGGGAGAGGGTTATCCTCATCCCACCCCCATCCCTCCCCACCCACCCACCCCGAAGAAGATCCTAACTCTGGCGAGGTCCAAAGTTTGGCAAACCCCCCCCGGCTGCTGCCGCCGCTGCTGCTACCCTCGAGCAAGGAAACGTCCGAGGGGGTTTCCCACTGACGCGTCGTTGGGGATTCCATGCTACGCGCGGCGTGGGCGGGCCACGCTTGGTCTGGCTCGCGTCTCAGAGGGCTGTGGCGGGGGGGTGGGGGGAGCGCATGTGCACCCTCCGTGTCGGACGAGAGGCCAAGCGGCGTTTCCCTGGCGGTCGCGCATTGCTGCCTAACCGGAATCCCCACCAGCCCCACCCCACGGCTTGCCCAGGAATGCCCCGAGGTTGCTCTTAGGGGCAACCCTGGGATCTCCGGGGACGCTTGTCGCGGCCCACGCGAGGGGCTTTGCAGTGCGGCTTGCGGACAGCCGGCCGGTGATTTCCGTGGGATTCCTGAACTTGGGGGGGGGGAGGGGAAGGGGGGGGGGAAGCACCAGGCGCTTCCTGCAAACTACGGTTGGTTTTATAAGACTCGGCTAACTTACCCCCTCCGCCAGCGGGGAGGGATTTTACGTCCCGAGCTCAGCTTTTCTGATCCTCCTTAAGTCACTGAATCCTCTTTTAAGGAGATCTAATTTGATGCGCTGCGGTTCGGAGTCTTGCCTTCTCCATCCCCCTCCCACCCCCACCACCCCTAGGAAGATTAATACACTTGCGATGCTCTTCCGCGAAATCTGCTCAAGGGCGGAGACGCTTCTCCGCTTCTCCTTCCAGAAGTGTTCATAAAATACTGGAAGGAGCGCATCTCCTGGTGGGATGGTCCCTGCGACAGCTGTGATTTCTATTGATACAGTGTCTTAGGACAAGGGTCCCCAACCCCGGGTCTGTGGACCGGTACCGGGCTGTGGCATGCCAGCAACCGGGCTGCACCTCCGCGGGATGCAGGGAGCACACAAAACCACCACCACCCTCCGGTCTACGGAAAAACCTCTCTCCGTGGAACCGGTCCCTGGTGTCCAAAAAGTTGGGGGCCTCTGTCTTAGGAGATCCGCCTTGATCTCCTCCAGAAGTATGAAACTGGAGAAAGGTTCATTCTTGGCTGATAAAGCCAAGGGCCTGTCGAGCTGGGCAAAATAGGTTCTTCTTGATTCAATCAAGTGGATTGTCGATTACTGCACAGAACCAGATAGTCCTCGGCTTATGACCATAATTGGGAGCAGAAGATCCCTTGTCAAACATGGCGGTTGTTAAGTGAGTCGTGCCCCATTTTGCAACCTGTCTTGCCACGGTGGTTAAGTGAACCACACAGTTGTTAAGTGAAACCAGCTTCCCCCATTGATTTTGCTTGTTGGAAGGTCACAAATGGTGATCACATAACCCTGAGATACTACAACCATTGTAAATACATTCCTTTGGCCAAGTGCCTGGATTTGGATCACCTGGTGGTGTGGATGCTGCAGAGGTCATAAGTACAAAGAGCAGCCATAAGTCACTTTTTTCAGTTCTGTTGTAACTTCAAATGGCCACTAAACAAGTGGTTGTAAGTCAAGGCCTATCTATAGCTCCCTTAGCTACTCTGTCTCCGAACAAGGAGCATCTTCCACTGAGCCATCCCTGTTATTTAGGTAAAATGTTTCTAACCTGTCTTTCCATGGGCATCAAAGCACCCTCTGTAAAATTATAACTGAGCCTTTTTTCATATAAAATATATATCTATACTTGACTGATTATCTAGAGTGCCTTAGAGGATAATGCCTCAGGCTCTACCCATGGAAAGTGTGGTCCAGCACTTGAAAAGATCACAGAGATGGCTGCTTTTCATCCCAGGCAGCAAAGCTCATCAGTTAAATTAGTGTCCCAAGAGGGACAAAAAGATTTGTGATTTTGCAACCCTTTATTTGTCCCTTGACTTTACTGAGCAAAAAAAAAATGGAGAGAAAATTAAAGGACTTTGGAAATAACCCTTTAGGCAACGTTCTCAACCTTGGCAGCTCAAGTATGTGTGGACTTCAGCTCCCAAAATTCCCCAGCCAGCATATGCGGGATGTCCTTTAATAGGCTGGCTGGGGAATTCTGGGACTTGAAGTCCATACATCTTCAAGTGGCCACGGTTGAAAAACACTGCTTTAAGGAGTCTTAAAATGATCTGGTCTTTTAGGACTGCTTTATTTTTACTTACCATCATGACATTTACAGCGCTAAAAAGTCCCTCTGGCTTCTGCAGCTGAGCTCTTTCAGACAGAAAGGCTTTAACCCCCTGCTGAAAACAGAACCAAACAAATGTCTTTCGGATGCAGCCGTCTCCCTCCAGGTGTCTTCCTGGTGAATTGGACTACCATCCCCATCATTCTCAGCTAGCAGGGCCAGGGGTCCCCCCTCCCCTCCCCTTCCCAATTTAGAATTCCAACAGACCAGATTCCTAAAATCCCTGAGGAACATTTAGCTTTTGAGCAGAGTCAGACATTGGAGCCTGGGCACGGTTTGAAGGATGCCTTGTAAGAACGATAAAAATCATTGAATTTTCCCCCTTGCAAGAAAAAAAAAAAGGGAGGTGAAGCAAATCCAATGATGCAAGAAAGGGCAGGTAGTCCTCGACTTAACGGCCACAATGGAGACCAAAATTTCTGTTGCTAAGCGAAACGTTTGTGAAGTAAATTTTCCCCCATTTTACGATCTTTCTTGCCACAGTTGTTAAGTGAATCCCTGCAGTTGTTAAGTGAGTAATATGGTTGTTAAGTGAATCTGGCTTCCCCATTGACTTGGCTTGCCAGAAGGTCATAAAAGGGGATCACGTAACCCTGGGATACTGCAACCGTCATAAATGTGAGTCAGTTGCCAAACGTCTGAATTTTGACCACATGACCATGGGGATGCTGCAATGGTCATAAGTGTGAAAAATGGTCATAACTTTGAACAGTCACTGAATGAATTGGTGTAAGTTGAGGACTACCTGTAAAGCACCAACTGCTTTACAGGTAGTCCTCAAGGCTTTCCTAGAACCCTGGATCCACAAGGCTGGGTCTGCAGAAGACTTGCCGTTCCTTCCATGCTCATCCTCACCTGCATGAAATATTCCTGAGCATCTGTCCCCACCTTTCCAATCCATCTCCTTCATGACTCCAAATTCCAGTATCACAGCAGAACGCGTTAGCGAAAAAGAATGATGGCCCTCCACACCCAGCGTGATTTACAGCAAGTTATTACCGGGAATGTAACTCTAGCTCAGATGTCACTTTGATTTCTTGCCATTTGGCTATTTATTTATCCCTCAACGGCTCCCAGCTTGCAGCCCTCTCCAGAAAGGGGTAAGATGCAGCCTAGGATGTAGGAAGGATGGGGCCTTGCAAAAAAAACAACCCACGTGGATTAAAGAAATGGGGAGGGAGGTAAACATGTTGATCTGCAGGTTGGAGGACTCTAATGCTGAAATCCTTCTGCAAGGATGATTTTCTGCTTGCAAGGAGGATAAAATGTTCTCCTTGCCCAACAGTTTGTTTTATACAGACAAGGGAAAATCCCAAAGGGCAGCGCTTCTCAACCTTGACAACTTGATGAGGTGGTGGACTTCAACTCCCAGAAGCAAAGCTGGCTGAGGAATTCTGGGAGTTGAAGTCCACATGTCTTCAAGTTTCCAAGATTGAGAAATACTGCAAAAGGGTATTCCGTCAACTGCAGTTTGAAGCGGTTTTAACATTTGTTTCTATATTTTGCCTATGTTTGTCAGTACAAGTAATCCTTGACTTGCAACCACAATTGAGCCCAAAATGTAAGTGAGACAGTTAAGCGAATTTGCTCCATTTTATGACCTTTCTTGCCAGACTTGTTAAGCAAATCGCTGTAGTTGTTAAGTTAGTAACACGGTTGTTAAATGAATCTGGCTTTCCCATGGACTTTTGCTTATCAGAAAGTCGCAAAAGGGAATCACATGACCCTGCTGGATGCTGCTACTGTCATAAATATGAGTCGATTGCCAAGCGTCTGAATTTTGATCGCCTGACCCTGGGGATGCTGCTGCGATTGTTAAGTGTGAAAAACAGCCATATCGCTTTTTTCAATGCCGTTGTAACTTTGAGTGGTTACTAAAAGAACGGTTGTAAAACAAGGACTACCTGTAATGTCATTTTCTAGGTAATAGTTCTGGATTGTATGCCAGCTTCTTGGCTTATTAAGGGGACTAGGAGTATACCAAAGAAATGAAATGCCTAATGAAACCTGTTGCATTCTTCTGTGTTGGTAGGTTAGGGGTGTGTGTGTGTGTGTGTGTGTAGGGGAGATATACTGTGTCTTCTCTCTGTGAAATTTGCAGGCAGGTTTAGTGAAAAGGGAGACACTGTCAAGGATGTGAAAGTTACAGCTGTGTAGAGAGGCACGTGTCTTAAGACGCTGATGGCTAAACGATTATTAGATGCCTGTTTATCCAGGCTTGCTTTCACACTAATAATGATCAAGGGGGATTTTACTGCAAGTTGCTCCCTCCCCAAGGTCATACGGTGTATATCGTCTTATGAGCAAATCTAATTATGATCAAAGTTTGTTGGCTTGCAACCACCAGGAGTGGCTCTCTAAGATTTCAAGCAAAAATTGCAGAAACTGTGCCTGAAAATGTTGCTCGTTCTGATAGGTGAAGAAGCCTCAGTGCCCCAGGAAGATGCCAAGGTGGGGGGGGGGATGTTATTCTAAGGATTTTTTTTTTGTAGACCTGGTCAGGAAACAGACATCACAAGGACTCCAGGAATTCTGGGAAATAATAGGAGAACCTTGAAAGCCTAACAGTGTTTCTTCATCTTATACCAAAGAGCATCAAAGCAAGACTATTTTGAGTGTCTTTCTCATGCTTTCCACTTTCCCAGAACCAAGTTCTTGTTTCACTTCCCTTAGCAATTCTTCTCTTCCAAAGTTATCTATACATTCCCTTCTCCTTCTCCTTCTCCTTCTCCTTCTCCTGTCAAAGCGAGGGGGAATGTAGCAGCACTGCCTCTTTTTATTGCCACTTCATCCTTTTCTGCTTGTCTGTCTATTCATTTGTAACATTTACAGCTGTTGTTTCCCTTGCTCCCCCCTTCTCTCTCCCTGCTGTCCCAACCAATTTCTTCTTCCCTGCCCTTTGAGCAGCTAAGGATGGAAAGATCCCAGTTGCCATTGGGCCTGGCTTTGCATTTAAACCAAAGGATGCATGCACTGTTGAGGCCACAGGTCGTCATGGGATGGATATAAGAGTCAGACCTCCAACATAGATTAAACCTGGAAAGCAAAGACATGCAAGCTAATACTTTTATTAGAAGGCTATAGTAATAGAATATCACAAGTCTGAATGTGTTCTCCCCCTCTCTTCCTTCAGCTTCATGAGATCTAAAGATGGTCATGTCTGAGACACTTTTTAACAGAATAACAGAGTTGGAAGGGACCTTGGAGGTCTTCTAGTCCAACGCCTTGCTCAAGCAGGAAACCCTATACCATTTCAGACAAATGGTTATCCAATCTCTTCTTAAAAAGCTCCAGTGTTGGAGCACCCACCACTTCTGGAGGCAAGCTATTCCACTGATTAATTGTTCTCACTGTCAGGAAATTTCTCCTTAGTTCTAGGTCTTTTTTATATTGTGGTGATCAAAACTGAACGCAAGTTGGGGGTCAGCTACTACCCTGGCTTCCTTCTCATCTTTGCTTTTTGAAGTGAAGGAAACAAAACAAAGAGCCAGTTGTTCCACTGGTTAATTGTTCTAACTGTCAGGAAGTTTCTCCTTAGTTCTAGGTTGCTTCTCTCCTTGATTAGTTTCCATCCATTGCTCCTTGTCCTGCCTTCAGGCGCCTTGGAAAATAGATTGACCCCCTCATCTTTGTGGCAGCCCCTTAAACTACATTTCTGCTCTGGACTTCTATTTCTTTGATCTGACCATTGTCTTGCTTGGGGCACTACTTTCTGCTCCTCAAGGTTATTCCTTCTGCCCATTACATCAAGCCCCTTGCTAGTATGGGGACCTGGCTGAGTAGGTGCTACTCTTTCCTTCTGCGTGACACCCGCTTGGCTCTTGAAATGACTTACATAACACATGCAGTCGGAAATAACCTGAACTTGTGGCTTCGGAAATGTTTGTTTTAGCGGAGAGATAAGCCTGACGACGACTGAACGTCTCTCTTCCACCTCACTTCCTCCAGACGCTGTCATGTCTTCCATCACGGAAGCAATGCCCTGGTTATTTAGCTAAGGCAGCCAGGCAACCACAGCGTTGTCCTGTGAGCTGGTTCGCTATTCTTGATCTGCCCTCCTTTCCCTATTCGAGCCCCGGTCTGCTTTTAGGAAAAATAAAGAGGGAGGGGGGATTGTTATCACCTGCTTTGGAAAACATCTCTTTTTTTGTGTGTGCTGAGATGGAACATTACAGAGGATGAGACTAAAGGCAACCATGATTCATGAGCAGAATGAAGAGTAAGGTGATTTTTCGTCTCTGACAACAGAATTGAACTCTGACAAGGGCAGGGAAAAATCTGAACTGGGGGTGGGGGGGGAGGATAAATGCTGGTTCAGGACTTTTCATGGCTTTTACGACTTGATCCAAGATGTCTTCTGAAGGGTGCTGCTCTACCCATTCTTAGCCTGGCCATTTGCATGGTGGATCCAGGGCTCTTCAGAAAGAGCTGATAAGATCATGTTCAGAGGAGACACCTAGGGGCTTTTGGAGAAGGTGAACCCTCCAGCTGCAGAGTCAGGTGCGGGTCTGAGAAACGGAAACCAGCTGTTTTTGTTAGCTCAGTGTGTGCAAGGGCCTCAAAGAGGCATCAATCAAGAGTTTCAAGGGGGAACGGATTGCTTGGGGCTGAGATACCCAGCTTGTTCTTGCAGATATATCTTGGAGTTCCCCACCATTTCTTTTTTGCTGCTGGAATTGTCATTAAAGCTCACGTTTTAAAGATACCATAAATCGCCATAAACAGGCAGACAAACTCTACATAAATATGAATCCCAAGACATGTCAAACCCTAGTCTTGGGACAGTAGGAAACGAGGAAGTGAAGAAACTGGATGTAGAAAGATCTCCTCTTGAAATAGTAAAAGAAGTTTACGGCTCCTATCTGCTCAAAGGCCACACCAGGCTTTGCACATCAAATAAAGGGCCACCCCCCCTCCCCAAAGTGGGTGGTATCAGGGTTTCTGGGTTTCTGGGAGGGTTGAAGGTGTTTCAAATTATGCTATAAGACATTGCAAGAACGCAAGACCGAAAGCAACCGCTTGACCGCTTAAGAATCTCAAAACTCCAGAAATGCAAACGAAAGGACTGTAAGGTTTGTGCCTGTCTACATTTTGGGAGGAGGCTTTGAGAGTTGCTAGAAAGCGCACATGCAGGTGGTCCATTGTGGCCTGTAAGCCATGGACTTTGCACCCTACACTAAAACCTATTATTCACTCCCTTCAAAATATGGTAAGTCAGTCCTGCTCGTTCAAAGTCCTCCTTCTGTTGACTGTCACCCTAAATCGGTGTTTTTCAAACGTGGCAGCTTTAAAATGTGTGGACTTCAACTCCCAGAATTCTCCAGTCAGCAGTGTTTCAAAAGCAGTATCCTAAATCTTTTCTCTCTATCCAAAGTACACATTTTGAGGTCCCGCATCTCCGGTAAACCTGGGAGATGCCCCCAGCTGCCAAACTGCAATTTATCATGGGACACCAGAGGGCAATGATAAAATCATAAAGATGGAATTAATAATGGAGAAATTAGGATTTAATATGGAATGAACGGTTAAGCGCATAGAGATAAATTTAATATCATCATTACTAGATCTGATTCATTTAATATACTTTCAAATTAGTTGCGCATAAAATCCCACTGTCTTTTTTCTTTCTTTTTTTGCCCTGGTCTTGTCCACTACTCTGAATGCAATTCCAAGAGTGACACCCAAAGACCAAATGCAAGGAGTCCTCAACTTGCAACAATTCGTTTAGTGACCGTTCAAAGTTACAATGGCACTGAAAAAAAGGGACTTATCCCTGTTTTTCACATTTATCACCATTGCAGCATCCCACTGGTCATGTGATCAAAATTAGGATGTTTAGCAACTGGCATGTATTCATGACGGTTTCAGTGTCCCGGACTCACACGATCCCCTTTTGCAACCTTCTGACAAGCCAAGTCAATGGGGAAGCCGGATTCACTGAGCAACCGTGTTTCTAACTTAACAGCTGCAACAATTCACTTAACAACTGTGGCAAGAAAAGTCGTAAAATGGGGCAAAATTCACTTAACAACTATCTTGCTTAGGAATGGAAATTTTGTGGCCTCGATGGTGGTCATAAGTCATCCAACAAGAATAAAAAAATAAACATAAATAAAAATAATAAATACATAAATTAAAAAGAAAACTGATAGCCGAAAAGAAACTAAAACTGAAAGGGCAGATTCAATGGACCACTAGGTCTTTTTTGGCTGTCAGTTTTCTCTGCTTCTGTGACTACCTGTATAGCCCTCAACATAAAGAGAAAAAAAGAGATTGCTTAGCTTGGCCACAAATAGCCACACTTGGAATACTGTGTCCAGTTTTGGTCACCACAGTATAAAAAAGTTGTTGAGACTCTAGAAAGAGTGCAGAGAAGAACGACAAAGATAATTCGGGGACTGGAGGCTAAAACATACAAAGAATGGTTGCAGGAATTGGGTATGTCTAGTTTAATGAAAAGAAGGAGTAGGGGTGACATGGTAGCAGTGTTCCAATATCTAAGTGACTGCCACAAAGAAGGGGGGGATCAACCTGTTTTCCAAAGCACCGGAAGGCGGTAGAAGAAGCAAGGGATGAAAACTAATCAAGGAGAGAGCCAACCTAAGAACTAAGGAGAAATTTCCTGACTGTTAGAACAATCTATCAGTGGAACGACTTGCCTCCAGAAGTTGTGGATGCTCCAACACTGGAGGCTTTTAAGAAGAGATTGGACAGCCATTTGTCTGAAATGGTGTAGGGTTTCCTGCCTGGGTAGGGGGTTGGACTAGAAGACCTCCAAGATCCCTTCCAACTTTGTTATTCTGTTAGCTAAAGCCCATCCTTGATGCTACCTCTGACAGAAGAGAGCGAAGAAGCCAAATAACCATTCCCTCTTTTCCTGTTAACTGTATCTTCTCTCCATATGGATCCAAACTCCCTCTAGAAAGTGCTGTTTGCAAAGTAAGTCATAGGAAAAATGTCCTTTGCACAGCAAAGAAGCACCCAAGAGCACCAGTATCAACTTTCTTGAAACGCAATTAGCAGTTCAGACAAGCCAAGAAGGAATTAAACTTCTAATATCTCAGGTTCTGCCTGGGCAAACAAACGCATCTATGTTAATTCCCTTAATGTCATTAACCTCAAATGGAGTTGAGTCCTATATCCGGTAGGATTGCCCCTTCGTGTTCTCTCCTTTTGGAGAAACATGGTGTGCATGGCAATATTAAGTGGGGTGTAAGAAATGGGCAGCATATGAAACATTCAAACAATATTTGGAAGGAGAATCACCGGCTGTACATATGGATTGCAAAGTGGTTGGGGCAATTAAAATCATATTGCTATCATTTGATGGCTAATGGAAAAGACAAAAAAAAATCCCAAAATTATTTTCATGCTTCATCGACTATATTAAGGCTTTTGATTGTGTACAACACCACAGTGAATGGTGTATAGCCCTCGAAAACATGGGAGTATCAGGCTATCTAATCTGTCTATTGAAGAATTGGTACGATGGACCAGGAAGGAATAGTTAGAACAGAATATTGGAACAATTAAATGGTTCTAAATTGGGAATGGAGCACACCTAACATTGTACATGGTCACGCTGCTTGTTTTTACTAATCTGCAGAATATATCATGAGAAAGGTTGGAATAAAAGCAATCGGAACGGAATTAAAATTGCTAGGAGCGACCTCAGCAGCCTCAAACATGCTGATGATACCATTTTTCAAGGGCTGGAATCACGGAAGTCTTAAAGCATCTTTTGCTGAAGGCTTAAACACATAGAGTGATTCGGAGGATTTTAAAGATTAACATTCAATTGAAACCATAACTTTTCCTCCTGGGATCGAAACAGCTAGAAAAGAGATGTGGAATACTGTTTTTAAATGTGATACCTGCAAGCAAGATTATGGTATGCACAAAGATGGAAACAATTTGGCAATAGCTGCAAGGGAGGAATGGTTGACGAGGATGACAGAACTTGCTGAAATGGCTACATTGACTGGTTTGATTAGCAAAAAGATAACTTTTATCAGCGATTGAAAACCCCTTATGGGCAGTTTGTGTAAGAAAGAAAAAATGTGAACTCGCAATGTATAGTTTTGATGATTAGACAGGATACATTATAGATGAGATTATAGATTATAGAAAGAAGAGCGCTGTGATGTAACTTTAGAGAGAGGTCATGATTGTACCTATAACTACTGAGAAGAAGATTGTAAGCCTTGTCTTTATATTTTTTTTACTTTTTCTCAAATTTTCTTCTACATTTTTCTCTCTGTAACCTTAGCTTTTTCTTTTAGTTCACCCTTTCTCTTTATTCTTTTTCATTCTATTTTGGTTTGTATTAGTTCTTACTAGGGTTGTTAAAATTTTCAATAAAAGTAATGGTGAAGGCGCTACAACTGAGTCACTACAGTTGTTAAGTTAGTAACAAGGTTATTAAGTGAATCTGGCTTCCCCTTTGACTTGGCTTGTCAAAAGGTCACCAAAGGTGATCGTATGACCGCCCCCCCCGGGACACGGCAACCATCATAAGTATGAGTCAGTTGCCAAGCATCCGAATGGAGACGCTGCAATGATCATAAGTGTGAAAAAATGGTCATAAGCCACTTTTTCAGTGCCGTTGTAACTTCGAACAGTCTCTAAATGAATAGTTGTAAGTCGAGTTGTACTGCTGTGAAGAGAAGGTTCTTTTCCAAACTTCTTGAAGAGCGAAGAAGAGTATCAAGCCTTTGCACATGCTTGTTTGTAGGTCTGAGCTGAAGAAGCTTCTTGGATGAGAAGCGAAATGTCTTCAAAGAAAAAACAAAGTCCAATTGCCTCATGAAAAAGCATCTTTGGGACAATCATGACCGGGATGACTGAGAATCTCCATAGACGTTTGTTTGTAGGAAAACTTCGCCCTAAGACTACTCCCAAACAGATAGACTCAGTGGTGGGATTCAAATATGTGAACAACAACATCTCCAGAAGTTCATTCTGGGCCTGGGCAACCAAAAAATAGCTACCGGTTCTGCCGAAGTAGTGCGAACCAGCTGAATCCCACCACTGGATAGACTGATATTGGGGTAGTTGCCAAGAAGACTATATATCTCAAGGGAAGATTATGGATGGTCCCCACACATACCCCATTTCTAATATCCCGATTCTCTCTGTCTACTTACAGGCTGCAAAGGGCCACCACCTCAGACTGTGCGGAAGTTACTGGAGCAACGACGACAACAACAAGCTGCCCTAAACCACAGCACTGGACCTCTGGTGAGTCACCTGCTGAATAGAGCTGGACACCCTTATACATGTAGAGAGCCACACACTTCTCTGCAGCACAACATGGTTTGAAGGTTGAATCATGGCAACTGGTCGGATTTTGATTCAGCCTTCAGACAACATTGCCTGCCAACTCATCTCAGCCAACTCACCACAGGACAAGAGTAACACTAATATCGAAGAAATAGTGGAATAGAATCATTAAAGAAAGGATGCCAAGGGAGGGACAAAATGAAATATGAATGACAAAAATTAAAATAATGTTTAACTCTTTTAAATAATTCAATTGAATTGTTGAATTGTCCCGCAGCAAGTTGTCCTGTGGCAAATTGTCCCGTGGGGAGTTGGCTGTGGCAAGTTGGTTGTAGCAAATTGTCCATGGCAAGTTGACCATGGCAAGTTGGCCATGGCAAGTTGGCCATGGCAAGTTGGCCGCGGTGAGTTTTCCAATTCCCCCTTCAGACACCTTTGCCTGAGAGTCTTCACCCACACAACTCAAGTTTCTTTCCATGTTCTTTGTGGAATCAGTGAACTATTTGGCCCTTCATTCTTCTTGTTCCTCCAATGCATTTGATCAGAGATGATTGATCCAACCTGGTCTTATTGCCTTTCTCAGATTCATTACTTTCTCTCTCTTTCTTTTTTCTATTCCCATTTCAGATCCCTCCAGGAGCTTTAGAAGCCAGCTGGCCAGGTGAGTAGACTCAGACATCTGGGAATGTAATTGCTTTATCTCTGTCACAAATGCTCTTGTGAATTTAGCTTTCCATCAGCTTTTCTAAAGATGGTACCCTCCAGCTGGCATCTTACAACTCCAGCAATTCTAATGGAGCAGAGATTTTCCAGTGCATCTGGAGGTGAACAGATTATGGAAAGCATTTGAGGTACTTAAGGTTTTCCACTTAAATTGCAGCAAGAATCATTTGTTTTGGGCTTAGGTCACTTCATAAACTTCCAAGCAGTTTCAGATTTAACTCATTATCCATCTCTTATCTCTCAGTCTCGATCTATTTAATCTATCTAATCAATTTCCTGATTCTTAACTGTTACAGAATTATTGCCCAATTCTCAAAATTGCATTGTCACTACAGGTAATCCTCAACTTACAGCCATTTGTTCAGTGACCGTTCAAAGTTACAGTGGCACTAAAAAAAGTGACTTATGACTGGTTTTTCACACATATGACTGTTGCAACATCCACATGGTCATTTGATCAAAATACGGGAGCTTGGCAACTAGCAAGGATTTATGACAGTTGCACTGTCCCAAGGCCATATGATCCCTTTTTGTGACCTTCCCAGCTAGCTTTCTACAAGCAAAGTCAATGAGGGAAGCCAGATTCGCATAATGACTGCACGATTCACTTAACAACGGCAGTGATTTGCTTAACAATTGTGGCAGAAAGGCCATAAAATGGGGCGAAACCCGCTTAGCCACAGAAATTAGGGGCTCAATTGTGGTTTGAGTCAAGGACTACCTGTTCTTTCCCCTGTTTAAGAAAATACATTCTTGAAATGTATTCCAAGTCAGTCTTGTTTTCTTGTCCACTTTAGGACAATACAGTAAGGTTAGGATATTGTTTCAGCAAAGCTTGCTGAACTTGGACACTTTCCAGCTTGGGTGTCCTTCAACTACCAGAATTTTCAGTAATCCTCATGCTGACTGGGGAACTCAGTTTGGCAGAGTGGTTAAGGTGTCTATGGAGATTCTCAGTCATCCAGGTCATGCTTGCCCCAAAGGTGCTTTTGCCTCTTGAAAAAACACCTTTGGGACAACCATGACCTGGATGACTGAGAATCTCCATAGACATTTAGCTATGCACTTTGGGATGAACATCCTTCGAATGGTGCAGGAGTATGAACGGATTTCCAGAAAACATTGCAGACTACAGGAACCATTTGTGCTTCAGTTTGAGATGCAGACAACACAAACTCATCCCCAACAGCCTGCACCTGTCTTCAACAGTGAAGGGACACAGGGCAGAAAACATCCTGCAGCCAAGAAGGCTCCACACACATTTGCACTGCTCAGGTGACCCTCAAAGACTCTCTAAAAGAATGCAAATGACCAGCTGTCTGCAAGTAATATAAATCCTTTCATTCCCCACCATCCAGTCAGAGCTGAAGAAGCTTCTTGGATGAGAAGCAAAACATCTTCAAAGAAAAACAAGAAAGTCCAGTTGCCTCCTGAAAAAGCACCTTTGGGAGTGGTTAAGGTGCTGGGCTAAAAACCAGGGGAATTCTAATCCTACTTTAGGCATAAAAGGTTAGCAGGGATCATGGGCAGAGGTAGAGAATGGAGGATAAAAGGAGAATATTTGTAGCTCAGGGTTGAAATGAGGGGTCCTTGATCCTCTCTGAGCTTGGTTGATTTTGTGTTGCTAGCCCTGATAATGTTATCTTGTTTGGGTAATGAAACATCTGCAAGAAAACAACCAAACTCAGAAAGGAGTAAGGACCAAGTTCTGCCTTCTTAAGATCTGGTTAGACGGTTAAGGGCCCTAGGCAGATGTAGCCACGTCTAACTTCAAAAGTGGAGATGGATGCTTGCTAGGGGGGATTTTTCCAGTTGGAAGACAATAACAAGATTGTCTCTGGTGGTTACCACACTTCTGAATGTTAAACTAATTATCCTTTATTGGAGAAAGCTATCTCAGCCTCATGTTTGTGACTCCTGCCTGTCTGTCAAACACACGAAGGTCATTGACCAAATTGACATCTTTGATCAAAGAAAAAAAAATTAAGTCTAATGCTGACTGGAAAACCCTTATAGACCTTGTGCATGAAACAGAACAAAATAAACTTTTGATATATGGTTTTGATGATTAAAAATAGATTATAGAATGCCTTAGTAAGGCCACACTTGGAATACTGCATCCAGTTTTGGTCACCCCGATGTAAAAAAGATGCTGAGACTCTAGAAAGAGTACAGAGAAGAGCAACAAAGATGATCAGGGGACTGGAGGCTAAAACATATAAGGAACGGTTGCTGGAATTGGGTATGTCTAGTTTAATGAAGAGAAGGACGAGGGGGGAAATGATAGCAGCCTTCCAGTATCTCAGGGGCTGCTCCAAAGAAGAGGGAGTCAAGCTATTCTCCAAGGCGCCTGAAGGCAGGACGAGAAGCAACGGATGGAAACTGATCAAGGAGAGAAACAACTTAGAACTAAGGAGAAACTTCCTGACAGTTAGAACAATTAACCAATGGAACAACCTGCCTCCAGAAGCGGTGAATGCTCCAACACTGGAAGTTTTTAAGAAGAGACTGGACAGCCATCTGTCTGAAATGGTGTAGGGTTCCTGCCTGAGCAGGGGTTGGACTCGATGACCTCCAAGGTCCCTTCCAACTTTATTATTATTATTATTATTATTATTATTATTATTATTATTATTATTATTATTATTATTGTTGTTGTTGTTGTTGTTGTTGTTGTTGTTATCATCATCATCATCATCATCATTATTATTATTATTATTATTATTAAAAAGTGAAAGCCGTGCTATAACCATCAAGTAACAAGTTAATTTCTACTTATAACTGCTATAAAAAAAAATCAGAAGTTATACTTTTTTTCCTGCACTTCTGGCTTTGTTTTTCCTTCCTTCTTTCCTTCCTTCTAAATATGAGTTTCTATTTGTTTTTATATTTCTTGTTTAAAATCCCAATAAAACTATACAGGGATTAAGTAAAATAAATAAATAAAATAAATAAATAAAAATACAGGGGTTATCCTGTATTGCTCATTTACGGGGCAAGGTTTATTATTCAAATAGGTTTATTATTCAAAGTTTCATTAGGTCTTTACTTAGGATTATTGAATAACTATCATGTATTTACTAACATTTCCTTCAAGGGTGCAAATTGACCCCAAAGAGGTTTTCCTCTATCACATTTTTACCTTGCCACAGCCCTGTAAGGTAGACTTAAGACTTTATTTATTTATGTATGTATGTATTCAAATTCTATAGCTGCCCATCTTAGTCAAAGACTCTGGGTGGCTGACGATTCAAAAAATATATTACAATTAAAAATACTGAAAACAATAATGACACTAAAAATGTCCAGATTAAATATACACAGAAGAAAGATACTTAGCCAGCTAGCCAAGTATGACCATTTTTCACACTTGCAGCAGGTTACTAACGTCCTAAATGTAGACCTGAGTACAGTGATCTAAGCATTTTCTGCTTCTCCGAAGAAATCAGCTTTATTCACTGATTGGAACGTTCCCAAATCTCTTTTCCTAGAGCCCCATGGAACAATAGAAAAAGGGGTTCCTACTCTAGGGCAGACTACAGCTCCTCAGTATCCAGTTGCTGCCTTTCCTGCCTGGCAAACAGATGCCTCCAGCCAAGGAGCTTTCTCTCCAGATTTTCACTACCCGTGTGTGGACCCTGGCAACGATTTCCATCTCCAGCCTCAGGGGAGCCAGTACGATGTGATGAGCCCCTGCCCTCCCTTGGAAACCAATATTTATGGAACAGTAGGTCCTGGAGGTCCCGAGGAAGTGTATACTTCCAAGATAACATCAGCAGTAAATTATGAGGTGAGATGAGCAGAGATGGAAGTGGGATAGAATGAGTTCCCTGGGGTATTTAGCAGTGGATCCATACTACTGTCTCAAGCTGGCTGATAAAAGCCACTTGCTTCTCAAAAGGGAATCCTGAGAATTGCATGCAGATGTGAACTCTTCAAAGCATGCCAGGAGCCTCTCCAAAGTGCAATTCACATCTTTTCTTTGGAAAAGACAACGAGAAAGCAGTATGTTATTTTTTTTAAAAAAAAATGCCTAGATGTATTTTCAAAGTAGATAAGTCTGGGCTCACTTTCCCTATCCAGGTGCTATCCAGATGAGTTGAACTACTGTACGTAGAAAAAAAAATATGGTGCTGGTTTGGACAAGTAAAACCGAGCAAATCATCCATCCCTTTTCCTCAATACCCACCCGGGAACTTGAGAGAAAAAAGTAAACCCTATGGAATCAGTCATAAAATATTTAGAAGGCAAAGGCAGGCTGATAAGACTAGAAGATACATTGAGAGAACAAAAAGGCATCCCATGAAGATAGCAGTTCGAATCTAGAAGATACTAGCAGCAGGCGTAGGATCTGGTATCTAAGGCCAGTTTAAGACAAGACCCATGATGGTAACTGGGTCTAAGACAACTCGCTGCAGCCAACTTGCCCTGGCCAACTCAATTTGCCATGGCCAACTTGGGACAACTTGCCACAGGACAATTCAATGCAGGATAACTCAAGAGAGGGACAAAAGAATTGCAGAGGGTCTTGTCTTGCTTTAGGTTCAAGGTTCAAATCTAAAACAAGACAAAACCCACTGTAATTCACTTGTCCCTGTCTTGAGTTATCCCATGTTGAATTATACCATAGCGAGTTGGCTGCAGCAAGTGGTCCCATTCCGACTGTAACTCTACAGAAAGCAACTTCATGGAACCCTTTCTTAAAATACCACTGCTCTGGTGGCTCCACCCCATCATTCCATAGAAACCACCTGCTTAACCCCACTGGCATAGAAGATGCTGCTATAGCTAGTCATAGCTCAGTAATGGCGAACCTTTTAGAGACCGAGTGCCCAAACTGCAACCCAAAACCCACTTATGCATCGTCGGGTGCCGGGTGGGCGTGGCCCATTGGGTGGGTGTGGCCCATTGGGTGGCCGTGGCTACGGTGGTAACGGCAGACTGGGTGGGACTAAAAAGTTCAATCAATCAATTCCAACTTTGCAAGATCTTTTTTTTCCCCGCAAGAAGTTGAAATTGACTGATTGATTGAACCTTTTTTTTTTTACACAGCGGCAAAGGCCTAAAGCAAAAAGGTTTTATAAACCCAGCTGAAGGCCTAGGACTGGGGCGATGGTGCGCGTGCCCACAGAGAGGGCTCTGAGTGTAGCTTCTGGCACCCGTGCCATAGGTTCGCCACCACTGTCATAGCTCAATGATGTCCAATCAGTTACTTTGCTGTATCCAAGCAGAGGTGTACTCTAATTTGCATCACTATATAGAAGAGTTGCATCTTCACCCACTTTAGCTTCAGATGCTTTCAGTACCATAATAAACAATTTGTGCTTCCATACAAGATAGTGCCTGGGTCACATTACTGAAGAGCTCTTTGGAGAAATTTTACCTACAGCTACAACTACAAGCACAATTGTTTCTTACAATGAGCGAGAGTGATGGGAGATTGCATCCTTATTACATGCATTACATGTAGCTATTTTGTGTGGAGGATCTTAATAACCTTGGGGCATCATTTGGTAAAGGCAGAACGGTTATCAGAGATCATGGGCAGAAGTAGGGAAGGGAGAACCACCCATCTGAAGAGCCAGTTTGGCATCGTAGTTAAGGTGCTGGCCTACAAACCAAGGGCCTGTGAGTTCTAATCCTGCAGAATCCAATCTGCAGAATCCAATATAGGTCTAATGCTAGAGAGGTAGGCTCCAGCACGAGTCCAAAAGCTTGGAAGACCAAACCTCTGGCCCTGGTGACTAACCCAGATTGGATCCTGCAACATTATCCTGGGACATATATATTTGCCCTCATTTGTGAGTTCTAATCCTGCCTTAGGCATAAAAGGTTAGCGAGGATCATGGGCAGAGATAGAGAAGGGAGAACCACTGATCTTTAGATTAGCTTCACTCCAATACCTGCTTACCTTTTTTTTTTTAATTTCCACCCAGAAGGTTGCCACTGAAGCTGTCCATCTTTATCCAAGCTCAGCGAACTCCTGGCTGGGACAGGAACAAAACAATGCTTCTTTCCTCCTTCCTGGGAGTTATGCAGACTTATCTGTGGATGTAGATCCAGGGGAACTGACTCAAGCTCGGGCGCAGATCCAGAATATAGATCTATCTCACCTTTTACAACAGGATGAAGATGGCGACACGTAAGTGTACAACTGGGGCACCATCCCACTGAGAAAGTCATTCCGTGTTCTTGTTTGGGATGGTCGTGGGAAAAGATGAAAAAAAGGAAAGATTTTGGAAAGCAGATAACAAGCAGGCTACATAGGAACCAACTGGGAAAGGGACTGGGATCTGTTGCCAGCCTGGTGCTTTTCAGTTAGGTGAGGCCTGTAATTTCCAGCTTGGAAAACCAAAGACCATACCAGCTAGAAATGCCAAGTGTTACATAGTTGTATCACATCTGGAATGCATCACACTAGGAAAACATCCACAGTTGCAGCATAAAACAGGATTAAACGGTGGCAGCTGTGTCATTTTCTTGCCACTTAGAGTGAATCAGATAGGAAAAATACATGGCAATTGGGTGGTCAATAAAGTATTGGCAAAAAAAACCAAAGGCAACCAGTAGGTTTACAGTTGGTATATTTACATGTTAAATCTTTGTAGATGTCTTAGTGATAATTCCTTTGCATAGGTATGCATATCTCTGTGCTAATCCTTAACAGTGGATCATCATATTCCTCACGCTATTCCATTTCATGTACACAATGTTATACTCACACAGAAAAGACAAAAGTCAGTATTTCTCAATCATGACAACTTGAAGATGGGTAGACATCATGCTGTGTGGGGAATTCTGGGAGTTGAAGGCCACCCATCTTCAAGTTGTCACGGTTAAGAAACACTGGCATAAAGAGCAGCAAAACTGTGTCAGTTAATGACATGAGAGAACAAAGAAAAAGATAGATAGCTAAATCTAATTATTCCAACACCATTCATTATAATCTATAGCTTTCCATCTTTGCAAATCATCCTTGCTTCCCTCACCTTTGGATACCGCTATATGTGTTGCACAAGGAACTGATTATGATACTATAAATAAAAATGTAGTAGATAACTTACTGTACCTGAGAAAGCTACGATCAGGTAAGCAATGTCCTCGCCTGCAGAGTTGGTTTTATGAATTCAAGAGTGACCTTGTTTTTCCTTTCAACGATTCTTTATCTGGAAAGAGACTGAAACTTGGCAACCCTTCAAAATTCAAATGATAAAATAAGACATGCAGCCAGCGAGTTTGCAAATCAGAGAATACAAGATGCTAAAGTGTTGGGGAGGGAGAATTCTCAGTGCTAGTTGTAAACTCACAAAACTTTCTGAAGTCAGAGTCCTTTAAAAAAAAAAAGTGAGGTGAGGATGTTGGCATGGGAAGTGGCTATCCAAAAAGTATGGTAGACATTTGATCATTCTGCGCCTTTCTTTTCCAGGTTGCTCCATCTCTTTGTTGCTCAAGGACTCCGCCCATTGTCCTATGCTGCAGCTGAAATGCTCCGAGATTGTGGACAGTTGGATGTCAAAGAACACAGGGGGAAGGTAAGTTCACTCTATGGCAAGGGTCTCCAAACATGGCAACTTTAAGACTTGTGGACTTCAACTTCCTTGGCTGGTTGGGGAATTCTGGGAGTTGAAGTCCACAAGTCTTAAAGTTGCCAGGTTTAGAAACCCCTGGTCCATGAATTAGCTGGAGGTTCTCTCCCTGCACAGATATTGCTAAAGGTATCTTGGGCTGTTGTTTCTTGAAAAAAGTCTCTTCCCATCGCCTCTGTGGCTTATCTTGCGTGATCTGCTGTTCCATGTTAGACTGGAATGGGAAAGCATCAGCAACTGTCCTTCAAGAATCTGAGATTACAATGTAAAAAAAATGCCACCGGGAAGCTACATACAAACATTAGAGTTGTATATATATATATTTTCTTACAATATTCATAGTTTTGGATCTAGGATAGGCAGATCAGGCAGATCTAAAATAGGCAGATGGGGGGAGTTGATTTGATGGGGATCTAGGGGGAATTGAATTTGGGGAGTTGAAGTCCATACATCTTCAAGTTGAGAAACACTGAGCAAGACTGATACTGGGGCTACGAAAACTTACGTTGGCGCATCATTCCTTCCATCCATTTCTACCGCTATAGTGAGCTGCCATTTGGGTGACTG
This sequence comes from Protobothrops mucrosquamatus, assembly GCF_001527695.2. Classification (NCBI taxonomy): domain Eukaryota; kingdom Metazoa; phylum Chordata; class Lepidosauria; order Squamata; family Viperidae; genus Protobothrops; species Protobothrops mucrosquamatus. The sequence goes on along the minus strand of NW_015386847.1, from coordinate 198,324 downwards.
CCTTATATGGACCACCTGTTTAGGCCGTGCCCTCAAGTCAAGTTGAGTTTCAGTTCAATTGTTTATGGAGACTCTCAGCCATCCAGGTCATGGTTGTCCCAAAGGTGCTTTTTCTTTGAAAATGTTTCGCTTCTCATCCAAGAAGCTTCTTTAGTTCAATTTTTTTTTCTCTCTGCCCAGACTCCATTATTAGTGGCGGCTGCAGCCAATCAGTCTAAGATCGTGAAGGACCTGGTTTTGCTGGGAGCAGATGTCAATGCCATGGACCAAAAGGGGCAGACTGTGCTGCATCTTGGCGCCACCTACGGGTTGCCCAGTGTCATTGAGGTGAGACTGGCCTATTTTCTCCACTAAAATAGCCTTGTGCAAAGTAGGCATAATACCTCTTTAGTGGGGACAAAACTACCTGTCTCAGTGCTCCAAGCAAAGCACCAGAGAAGCACTGAAGAGGTATTAGTCTGCTAATCCACCTGCTTCGCTTTGAGACATGTAGTTTGGGGATATGCTTAGAAAGCCACTGATAAGCCAGCAAAACAAATGCAGTAGCCTTCAAATTATGACAATTGTGACCAGAATTTCCATTGATAAGCAAGGTGGTCATGCCCAAATGTACAACCTTTTTTACCATGGTTGTTAAGCAAATCCATTGCCATTGTTAAGTGAATGATTGTCCGTTAACCTAATCCAGCCTCCTCTGTTGAGTTTGCTTGTTGGAAACCGGCTAGGAAAGCCACAAATGGCAATCACACGATCCTGGGGCATTGCAACTATACATATAAGTTGGTTGCCAAGCACTTAAATTTGGATCATGTGACTCTGTGGATGCTGAAATGGTCATAAATGCGAGGACTGGTCATAAGTCATTTTTTTTTCAGCGCTGTTATGACTTCTGCTCACTAAACAAATGGTTATAAGTCAAGGACTACCTGTAAACTGTCAGGGCGGTTCTAATCTGGATAGTAAAACTACCATCCTGCTTGACTTTGTGTATCTGTTTTGACATGGTGATTGGGTTGAATCTCTTTCCAAGTGAGTCACCTCATCAAAGCTTTGCCTAGCACAGGGGTATAGCTGGCTCAGGAATTCTGGGAGTTGAAGTCCACGAGTCATAAAAGAGCCAAGGTTGCCTACCCCTGGCCTAGCACAACCTCCAGGACCTCCTGATATACTGGAGCTATATTTCCTAGATATCCTGAGCCAGCATGGAAAATTTCATGACTCAAACTAATCTTTTCCAAAACACACATCGGCTTTATTATTTCCCCCACCTCCGGCTTCTTTTCCAGGCTGTCATGATGACTGGTGCTCTTGTCAATGTGGAAGCCAGAAATTTTGAAGGTAAGTGTCAGGTTCTTTGGCAACTGCCTGAACCAAAAGTGATTTTTTTCCAAGTATGATTCATACTATTTTTTTCCCTTTAGCAAGATTCATTGAGAAGAATGAATTACAAAACTTACAAAACTTCCAGCCACTGAACCATTTCATGTTTAGAGCCATTTTTTTCCTCCTTGGATGGTAGGGCAGAGAGCTTTCTGATTTTCCTTCTAACAGTCTTCCTCTGATCTAGTGAGGATGCAGCTCTCTTCACTGATAATATAGACGCTTGCAATTGGCTGTCTACATAAAGGCTTCCGGAATTCGTAGCTTTCTGGGAACCAACCATTACATCAAGATGATAAAAGCTTTTGATTTTTCTCAAAACATACTTCTCAAAAAGTATGTTTAAGAGCCATGTTGGTGTAGTGGTTAAGGTAACAGGATAGAAACCAGCAGAACATGCATTCTAGTTCCACCTTAGGTATGAAAGCCAGCTGGGTGACTTTGGGCCAATCACTCAGGAGATTGTGCGTTCTAGTCCCCTCTTAGGCATGGAAACCGGCTAGGAAGCTTTCGGCCAGTGGTGGCGAATCTATGGCACGGGTGCCAGAGGCGGCACTCAGAGCCCTCTCTGTGGGCATGCGTGCCGTCGCCCCAGTCCTAGGCCTTCAGCTGGGTTTTATAAAACCTTTTCGCTTTAGGCCTCCGCTGCCATGTGCAAAAAAAAAAAAAAAGGTTCAATCAGTCAATTTCAACTTCTCGCGGGAAAAAAAAGATCTTGCAAAGTTGGAATTGATTGATTGAACTTTTTAGTCCCACCGAGTCTGCCATTACCGCCGCAGCCACGCCCACCCAATGGGCCACACACACCCAATTGGCCACACCCAGCCAATGGGCCACACCCACTCAGCACCCGACGATGCATAAGTGGGTTTTGGGTTGCAGTTTGGGCACTGGGTCTCTAAAAGGTTCGCCATCACTGCTTTAGGCCAATCACCCAGGAGACTGTGAGTTGTAGTTCTGCCTTAGGCAGAACACAACAGTTACATGACCTTGAGCCAGTCCCCCTCTCCCAGCACTAGGAAGAAGACAGTGGCAAACCTCTTCCAAAATCTTGCCAAGAAAACTGCAGGGACTAGGTGTCAATCAACATATCAGGAGTCAACACTCACTCAAAGACACACACACACAAAATGCAGGCGTGCTGTCTGATTCCTTTTCTGCGGTATTTGTACAGGTCTCACTCCTTTGCACTGTGCCGTCGTTGCTCATAATGCTGCTTTCCAGACACAAAACATGGAGCCCTCGTCCCAACATCACTTGCAGAACTTACTGCTCTGTATTCAGCGGCTTTTGCAACTTGGAGCTGATTACAAGAGCCAGGTAAGTGGGCAGGCTATATCAAGGGTTCGTGTCATGTCGAGGTAGGATTCCTGACTCTCCAGGAAGAGTGTCTTGTCTGGCTGTAATAGCACCACAAAGGAGGTGGGAAGGCAAAACATCCAGGCCCTCCATCAGAAGGTGGACATCAGTGCAACAGATTTGACTTTTCCCATTTGGAAGTAATACACAGTGCCATCTAAAGAAAGAACCCACTTAGACCAAACTGGAGAATTACCTAAACCCACCACTGCCTGGATGTCTGATCTTTGTTTTCCCTTTACTTTTGGTTAGGAGTTGAAGAGCAGTAAAACCATCCTGCATTTGGCTGTTCAGGCTGCAAACCTGCCTTTGGTCCAGTTCCTCCTCAAACTACCTGGACAAGAACGTCAGAACTTTGTAAACATTAAGGTATGAGACTAGGAGTTCCCAGCGCAGGGCTTTTCAACCAGTGGTACAGGTACCATCTGTGGTACATTGGCACCTGGCAGGTGGTACGCAAGCATCCTAGAAAAGTGGTAGTGGGGGAGGGGAATGAGCTGAACCGGTGGCAGCACTGGACAAGCCTGAGTGAGAGATGGCTGGAGCTGCAGGGCTGTCAGGGCTCAGCGGAAGCGCCAGGATCAGTGCCGCTTTCCAGCTGATTGGCGCTTCTTCGGGGCTGTCAGGGCTCAGTGGAAGCGCCAGGATCAGCGCCAGGTTCCAGCTGGAGCTAGGCGCTGATCCTGGTGCTTCTGCTGAGCCCTGAAGAAGCACCAATCAGCTGGAAAGCAGTACTGATCCTGGCACTTCTGCTGAGCCCAGAAGAAGCGCCGATCAGCTGGAATGTTACAGCATCTCCAGGGTCTTGTGATTTACATTCAGATGCTTGGCAACTGATTCATATTTATGACAGTCACAGTGTCCCAGGGTCATGTGAAGTGACCAAAACCTGCTGCAACCAACCAGCAGACGGGGGGAATAAAAACCAAACACCCACCCCACCCCACCCCCGCTGCCAATCTTCAACAGAAATGCTCACAATGAAAACCTCAGACAGGAGGAAGAGCGCCACCGGGTGGGCAGGCAGGTGTCTTGCTTGGCTGTGGCTTGGGGGGCACTTTTTTCAGGGCCATTGTAACTTCGAACAGTCACTAAGCGAACTGTTGTAAGTCGAGGACTACTTGTACTTTTATCACTTTTTTTGGGTCATCAAGTTTTTGACACCTTGCTAGGCGACTGATGGTTCTTGGATATTGCCATATCCTAAAAGTGTACAATGGGTGAAAAGGTTGAAAAGCCCTGCCCTAGCTGTGGTGGCACAGTGGTTAGAATGCAGTACTGCAGGCTAATTCTGCTGCCAGCTGACTGCAGTTCGGCAGTTTGATCCTGATGGGGCTCAAGGTTGACTCAGCCTTCCATCCTTCTGAGGTCAGTAAAATGAGGACCCAGATTGTTAGGGACAATGTGTTGACTCCGTAAACCATTTAGAGAGGGCTGCAAAGCACTATGAAGCAGTATATAAGTCTAAGGGCTATTGCTATTCACAAGCATTGGCCCCGGGGCTGGGCACAGAGAAGGTGGTGTGCATTTTCCGACAGCTTCCAACCTGTGCCTTGGACTACAGCAGTGGTGGCGAACCTATGGCACGGGTGCCAGAGGTGGCACTCAGAGCCCTCTCTGTGGGCATGCGCGCCGTCGCCCAGTCCTAGGCCTTCATCTGGGTTTTATAAAACTTTTTTGCTTTAGGCCTCCGCCACTGTGTACAAAAAAAAAAAAAAGGTTCAATCAGTCAATTTCAACTTCTCGCGGAAAAAAAAAAGATCTTGCAAAGTTGGAATTGATTGATTGAACTTTTTAGTCCCACCGAGTCTGCCGTTACCAGCGCAGCCACGCCCAGCCAATGGGCCACGCCCACCCAACGGGCCACACCCAGCCAATGGGCCACACCCACCCGGCACTCGACGATGCATAAGTGGGTTTTGGGTTGCAGTTTGGGCACTCGGTCTCTAAAAGGTTCGCCATCACTGGACTACAGGAAGCCCTCAATTTACAGTGACAACTGGGACCAGAATTTCTGCCACTGAGCAAGGCAGTGTGTTCAGTGAGTTGCACCCAACTTTATAACCTTTTCTGCCATGGTTGTTAAATAAATCATATAGTTGTTAAACAAATCCGGCTTCTCTCGTTAACTTTTCTTGTTGGAAGCTGGCTGGGGAGATCACACATGATCCCGGGATACTGTAACCCTTGTAAACACATGCCGGTTGCAAAGCAGCCGAACGTTCATCATGTGAACATCGGAATGCTGTGACAATCATAAGTGCAAGGACCAGTTGTAAGCCCCTTTTTTCAGTGCCCTTGTAACTTTGAATAGATGCTAAACTTTGCACATTGAGGACCGCCCTTGCTTACCGTTAGCACATGTCAATGCTGCAGATCTTGGAAGCAGCAGGTAAAGAATATCTGGGAGGCATTTGATTTGGGGGGGAAATCCAAGAGCAGGAGGGAGGGAAGGAGAGAGAGTGCGTGACTGCTGAGGCATGGTGTCTGGGACAAGGTACTTCTCCTTTTAAAACCATTTGCCTGCTCAGCTGCAAGGGGGGGGGGAAGCCTATATCAACAACATGTGGTGCAGAAGTCAAACAGATGAGAACTGCGTGGGTGGCTTGGCAGTCATATTGGAGATGCATGAATGAATTTCTCATCTTGCTGTACCTTAAGAGCCATAATTTTGTATATGGAATTGAGACAGGGATGGGAGCCTTTCCACCTAAAGAAGGTGTGGTATGCAGATTCAGCATCATCACCCAAGCCTCTTGGCATATGCCTTTCCAGTGTTTGCCTTGCCTGATCTGCCTCTCTTGATCAGGAGATGATAAGCCGAGTACTGCCTTAGGATCAAGGGCTTTCTCTATCCTCAGGCCCATGGCAACACAGCTCTGCACATGGCTGCAGGTCTACATGGCCATCCTTATCAAGAGCAGATTGTCCGCCTCTTACTAGACCACTGGGCCGATCCCAGTGCCCGGAACCCAGAGAATGAGCAGCCAGTTCACCTATTGACTTCAGGACCAGCAGCCGAGCAGGTGAGTTGGGCTTTTGAATGATCCAGGTAGGGCTGGGGACAGGCAAAAGTTCGAAGAGCAATGTGCAGCTTTGACAAACTCTTTGTCTTTACTCTCTAGCTGCGTCTTTTGCTACGAAGCCGTCGCTCAGGCCCTGGGTTGGTCTATCCTCCATCCTTCACCTGACAGCCATCCCGGATAGACCAGCCTTTCTCTTTCTCCACCTTGAAGAGTGAGGAAGCATGAATGTCTTTGTTTCTTTCTTCTCCTTTCTGTTCTCCCCACCCCAATGGAATCTGTTGTCTTCTGCTTGCTATATTTAATTAAGTTATTGGATAAGGATTAGGACACCAAGCTGAACCTTGAAGCTTTACACAAAAAAGCATCTTCACTTAGTAGATGCTGGTGCCATGGGTCAGTTGCAGAGATGACCCATTGTAACCATGAACCATTGATGGAGAAGCTGGGTTTATCTCTGCCATCATCATCGTTTCTACCACAGGCTGGTGGCATCCCAGATTCAAACCCAGACCACATAATCCCATGAGGTTCCATATCATCAGCAAGTGATGATCTGGGCATATGAGTCCATCTTCTCCAACCTGGCATCCTCTAGGTCGTTCCAGGTTGGAATCCATCACTGAAGGAAAAGTTGATTTGAATTTTTGCATCCAGCTACCTCCCTCATTTGGTCCTCTTGACATTCCGTATAATTAGGAACTCTCCATATTCCTTATCCACTCCACTTTAATCATTTCTGTGAAATGGATTTTAACTCGAACCATATTGGTTCGTAGAACACTTGAATCTTTATTATTATTATTATTCCTAAATCATATTGGTTTGTTGAACCTCTGAACTTTTTTTTACTTGAACCACATTGGTTCATTGATTACTTGGATCATATAGCAGGAGGCCAGCTTGAGCCATCACTTAAGGCAGGGGTCTTCAAACTTGGCCCTTTTATGACTTGTGGACTTCAACTCCCAGAATTCCTCAGCCAGGCACGCTGGCTGAGGAATTCTGGGAGTTGAAGTCCACAAGTCATAAAAGGGCCAAGTTCGTAGACCCCTGGCTTAAGGCAAAACCAACAATGCAAGTCTATATATGAGTACTCGAGGGGGGGAAGATCCCCACTGTATTCAATTGGCCTAACTCCTCACTAGTAGATGTAAGACAGAATCTATTTTAGACTAACCCCATTGAATCCTGTCAACAATGGACCCCTAAGAGGGGTTTTGTGGGGTTTCTTAAGAATTACTCAAATATGTCACCATCTAAATGACTACTGCAAAAAGTCTTCTCACAACATAGGTGCTTGCAGAATGTGTTACCAAATGCATTTCATTCAAAATGAAATTGGATTCAGTCCAGATTCATGTAACGTGGAGAATCCAAGGAAGCATTATTTTGTGAGCAGGTTTGGGACTTCTAATAGAAGTCTTGGCAAGCCCAGCAAAATTGAAATTCCCAGGATTTCTCCCAGGGATGGGGATATCATCGTTATTAAGTTGGTGTTAATGACAAGTTAGCCTTTTAAGGCAGAAAATTCCTCTTACAGAGGAAAGTGCTGGCACTGCTATTAATTATGCCTCAAATTAGCCAGAGGCGAGCAAAGGCAGTTGCACTACCATCCTTGGTAAAGAGCATCCTAAGGCAGGGGTCCCCAACCTTGGCAACTTTAAGACCTGTGGACTTCAACTCCCAGAATTCCCCAGCCAGCCATGCTGGCTGGGGAATTCTGGGAGTTGAAGTCCACAGGTCTTAAAGTTGCCAAGGTTGGGGACCCCTGTCCTAAGGTCTCTGAAGGAAGATGGATGGGTGTGTTCAGAACTGCCAGGATATCTTTGCATGTTATTTTTTATTGTGATTATGATTTAGGCTTTGGCCTGCATTGCACCCTCTCACAGCATCTGTGTGCAGACAGCTGTAGCCAGATCTCTGGCTTGCTTTAAAACCCTACATGGGCCAAAGAAGCAGTCTTGAGCTCTTCTCCGAGACTGCGTTAGCTTCCTTCCATTTCGGAAAGCTGTATCTCCACAAAGTGGGAGAACCATTCCCCTTTTTCCTTTGTGCTCTTCTCCAATCCCCAGCTCCCTTCCTATTCTGCAAGTATCTGGTAGGAATTACAAGTAGGTCCTCGACTTATCATCATTCATTTAGCGACCATTTAAAGTTACAATGGCACCGAAGAAGCATCTGAATTTTGATCACAGGATCGTGGGGATGCTGCAAAGGTCATAACTATGAAAAACGTTGTAACTTGGCCGTTGTAACTTGGAACGGTCACTAAACAAACTGCTGTAAGTCAAGGACTATCTGTGTTTGGAAACATACAGTACAATGCTTGGTTAGTTTTTACCTGGGGTTAGTTGTTTACACCTAAAATGTACCGTAGGAACCCGGCTCAATGCAAACCCACAATGTGGGTCCATTTAGTAGCCAGCTTAAGTCTGCTGTGTGACTATCATCCACAAATGCAAAGCAGACGAGGTATTTCCACCCATAGGCCTCCGACAGAGGGGGACGGCAAGGGATGAAATGCTGTTGTATTGCCAACTGCCCTTAGACGGGATCCCACGAGGCAGGTTTCAAGATGCCTGCTTCATCATTTTAACCTTGTCATGGTTAGGAATAGATGAGTCAATGCTTTCCCCCTGGTCTGTTTGGGGTCTGCTATGTTCATAATATGTATCCCTCTGCGTTCGACATGATGAAAGCTTGCAAGGATAGATGACCAGAGGAAAGATCAAGCAGGCTTTACAACGGAGCATATACTATTGGAGCAGAAGTGTAATAAACCTCTTTTTTTTTTAACACTCTTCACGTGACTCTGGTTCCTGGTATCCTTTCCATCCCCAGCGAGCCATGTGTGGTCTGCCTTCGGCTTATTTATATTTTATGGATTTCTTGCATTTTGAACCTAGCTTTTTAGCCAAAAGACACTCCCAAGCAGCTGAGTGGTGGAAAACTCCTTGCCCGGAGGTTTAGCTACAAAAGACAACACACACAAGCGAAGCAAGAGGAAGGGAGGGGAGGGGAGGGGAGGGGAGGGGAGAGGAGGGGGGGACCGCAAGCCTAGGTAGCGATTCTTAAAGTTACAGTTTTTATTAAACCCAGCTGAGTTTAAAACAGTTCAATTAGCCAGGCAAAGTAATAGCTGGGAGGAGCCCAAGGCATCGGATTCCGATAGGGAAAAAGGAGAATGCTTACCCTTAGCTGTTTTGCCAAACATTCCACACTTGATTTGTAAGGATCCGACCACAAACAAAGCTGTCACATTATCCTTTGTAGGTTGAGTACACCATTTTTTTTTATTTTTTGCACCCTCAGCAATTGTGTCTTGCTAATCCAGGCTTACTTATATTGTGTGAACCCATCCAAAGTCTGCACACCTGGATTTGGCTTCTCTACATTGTTAAGGGATATAGCATACAATGAAGGCGCTGAGAGTTACCAGGAGACAACACAATCTTAGATGGTGGGTCAGAGAAACACAAAGCAGGTTACTTAGACTAGTTCCCCTTGTTGCTCAAAAGGCAGCTCTGTGTCCAGGGGCAGATAGTTTGCCACAGAGTCATAGATCGGTGCTGTCTTTGCGGAGGCAGCTGGCCATCTTCCAATCCCTTGGTAGGCATGCTAAACACAAGGAATAAGATCTGGTAAGATTCCACGTCATTTTTAAAGTATTAAGATAGAGCAGGGGTCTTCAAACCTGGCCCTTTTATGACTTGTGGACTTCAACTCCCAGAATTCCTCAGCCAGGCATGCTGGCTGAGGAATTCTGGGAGTTGAAGTCCACAAGTCATAAAAGGGTCAAGTTTGAAGACCCCTGAGATAGAGGATGGGATGGGATAGAATGGAATGGAATAAATAGAATAGAACAACAACAGAACAGAATAGAATAGTTGGAAGGGACCTTGGAGGTCTTCTAGTCCAACCTCCTGCTCAGGCAGGAAACCCTATACCAGTGATGGCGAACCTTTTAGAGACCGGGTGCCCAAACTGCAACCCAGAACCCATTTATTTATCGCAAAGTGCCAGGGCTGCATTAGCATTGTGGTGCCCTTGGGGGGGCATGGCCCACTGGGTGGGCATGGCTGCAGTGGTCATGGCAGACTGGGTGATCGTGGCCAGGGCGGCGAGGGCCAGTCCCTCTCCATCTCCGGGGCATCCCCGGGGGGCCAACACCACTTGCTCGCTCACTTCCTGCCCTGTCGCTTCCAAATGCCACATGCTCGCTACTCTGGCAAACTCTGCTGGGGCAATGGTGCACATGCCCACAGAGAGGGCTCTGAGTGCCGCCTCTGGCACGCATGCCATAGGTTCGCCACCACTGCCCTATACCATTTCAGACAAATGGTTGTCCAATCTCTTCTTAAAAACTTCCAGTGTTGGAGCATTCACAATTTCTGGAGGCAAGTTGTTCCACTGATTAAATACTTCCATTGAAGTATCCATCAACAAAACTTCCTTGATAAAGCAACCTACTGTACCCTTGATTGGCAACACAACAGGACTGTCTGAGAAATCACCTCCCTCTCCAGCTACTCACTGCATATTCATTGATCCATGGTTCATAGTTGGCATTCCATTCATCATAGAGTGGTCCCATTTCCTCCAATCTCCTAGGACCTCCTACCTCCTCATATTCATGGAGCTCTTGAGAGCCAATCCAAGGGGGTGAGATGTTGGGATCTGCAAAGAAAACCAAAGTTCTCCTTCAGGCCACAGGAATTAGGACTGCAACGGAGAGGAGGGGGAAAATATATCAGCTCCTACATACCTGTAACACTAGTATCTGTGGTGGCTGTAGAGAGAGTGGCTGATGTCTTGGTAGAACTGCCCTGGAGAGAGAGAGTCAACCAACTATGTCAGGAGCAAGGAAAACAAATTTGGCCTTGAAGACCATTCAAAAACTACCCCTAGTCCAGAATGTGGCAATATGAGCAGTAATGGAGAAGTGTCCCTATGCCTATGTAATATCGTATATGATCTACACTGATTACTAGTCAGCTTCTGGATGCAATTCAATACACTAGTTATTATTTATAAAGTCTTATATAGCACCGGGATTAGCTTTTTGAGGGTTTGTCTGTCTCTTTTAGTACTAGCATACTGCATGCATTCTGACAAGTTTGTTCTGGATCCTGTTGATTAAGCAGTATTATCTAAGGACCCAGGAGGTGAGCCTTCTCCATCACTGCTCCTACTCTTTGGAACAGCATTCCCCCCCAGGGACATTTACAACCCCCATCTTTAAGCAATCTTTTAAAAACATTTTTCCCCAGGCCTTGCATGGGCGTCCTATTCATGGTATCCATCCATCCATCCATCGTGTGTATATCTAAGTCTGCCCACCATCTCTTCCAGGAGAGTTTAATTACAATTTCCAGCCCTTCACCTTCTGCTGGAGAAACTCTTTTTTTTTTCTAACAAGGATTGACAAATAAGATCCTTTCAAATAGGCTGATTCTCTCAAAATGTCAGGATTATGCTTTCTGTTTTTGAAAAAGGACTTCTCATTAGGCCAAACCCTCATACCCTTTTCTGCTAATAAGAAACAGAAGCAGAGCTGCATAAAGTTTTCCAGACAGAGGCAGAAAGATTCTCTAAAGTGCTCCTGGGGACTTCCCTATACTTTCCCCAAGTTTCCTTGCTCCCTAGCAACCCCCAATCCCACCCACTCTCCAAAACTGCAACAATACATTCTTAAGTTGCATTATGATGGAGTCTAAGTGAGTCAGTTCGACTAATCTTCTCCAGCTGACATAATTTCTCTCTATTGCTGAAATTGGATTGACTGATACTGTAGAGAACGGTGGGTCTCTATGAGATGGACTGAATCCAGAGGCACTGCAAAATGTACCCTTATTTCCAAAGGATGCAATCTTGACATTGAATGGAGGAAGCAGTGAGTGAAACCAGCTGGTTTGACTTAAAAGTTTCTTTGGGAGGAAAGAGCAAGTTTCAAAAAACTTTGGGGAATAAAAAAAGAGAGAGGGGTTTTTTTTCTCGCTCTACCAAGTACGTTTTGTGCTTCCACCACCACCATCCCACACACTACAGGTAGTTCTCAACTTAGGACCACAGTTGGGACCAAACTTTCCATTGCTAAGCAAGGCTGAATGAATCGTGCCCAATTTTACTTTTTTTTTTTGCTACCTTGTTAAGCAAATCACTGCAGTTATTAAGTGAATCACGTAGTCATTAAGCAAATCAGGCTTCCTTCATTGATCTTGCTTGTTGGAAACTGGCTGAGAAGGTTGCAAATGGCGATCGTGCCAGATGCCTAGCACCCAAATTTTGATCGCATGACCAGATGGATGCTGTGTTGGTTGTAAGTGCAAGGACTGGTCATGAGTCCCTTTTTTCAATGCTGTTGTAACTTCAAATGATCACTAAACAAATAAGTTGTATGTTGAGGACTATCTGTATCCAATTCCTGTGCATTCTGAAAATAGTATTACATTATCTGCTGCTTAACATACAAACCAGTTATTCCCCTAACTCAGGGGTAGGCAACCTTGGCTCTTTTATGACTCGTGGACTTCAACTCCCAGAATTCCTGAGCCAGGCATGCTGAGGGGAAAGGGAGAGGTTTCCAAGCTGAGCCATGCTGGCTCAGGAATTCTGGGAGTTGAAGTCCACGAGTCATAAAAGAGCCAAGGTTGCCTACCCCAGCGCCTATCTCCTTGCTTGGCAACCATTGTGTCACTCAGATGTTGCACCCCCAGTCCCCATGACCAGATAGATGCACTTACCTCTGAACTGTACCCCTCCAGCTGTGCCGGTTGCCCACCAACTTTCAGCCATTTGCTCATCGTGTAGCTGTTCCCAAATCTCACTTTCCCCCTGCAATTAACCGCCACACTGGGTTATAGTACAGTGATGAATTTACCAAGTGTTTCTCAGTGACCAAGGAAATTGCCCCCCTCTCTCCCTGACTGACAATGTCAGCTTCTCAAATCATTCAACTCCGTCAAAACGTTAGATGCATCAATACGAAAAAGAAAGAGAAAAGAAAGCATGCCCAAGTTATAAACTTTACCACACGGGTCTTGCCCTCTCGCCCAGTTAGGCTCACCTGGTTGATCTTTCAATCCCATCTCCTGTTAGGAGAAAAACAAGCAAGAGAAATTATATCGAACAGAAGAGATGAAAGGATTTATTTATCTACGTAGAATGATCGCTTTTATGGTGAGAGAGTTATGGCGAGAGACAGAAAAAGCAGAGCAGTGTATTGGAATTTCCCCCGACCGGTGACCCATTTATAAGTTACGATCTATGCTTACCTTTGGGAGCCAGAGCTCTCTTTCTGAAGATTAAGCAGCCAAGCAAAAACAAGTTGGAAACTATCAGAAACCCTCCTAGACCACCGAGGAGCACAACAAGGGGAAGTGGCAACATGGAGCTTTCTAGGGGAAGAAAGATTTAAAAAGTGAGTGTCGATAAAGTGAACTTTCTCCCCCTTATCATTTTTGCCACAAATCAGAAAAGAACCCAGTATCAGCTCCTTATTGTCATAGAATTGCAATGTGTCAGCATGGGAAGAGATCTTGGAGATCATCTAGTCCAGGGGTAGGCAACCTTGGCTGTTTTATGACTCGTGGACTTCAACTCCAAGAATTCCTGAGCCAGCACAGGAATTCTGGGAGTTGAAGTCCACGAGTCATAAAAGAGCCAAGGTTGACTATCCCTGGACAAGATTATCACATCTGCATTTCTGCAGACCTGGTTTCTGTTTGGGGCAGAGAGATTTGGGGGATGGGTTCTGCCTTTAAGATCCTTTGGGGAAATATAATATTCTGCCTTTTAATATTCCCAATATTTCTTTCTGGCTATGCTGGCTCAGGAATTCTGGGAGTTGAAGTCCACGAGTCATAAAAGAGCCAAGGTTGCCTACCCCTGATCTAGTCCAACTTCCTGCTCCCAGGGCAGGATTCCACTTGTGTAGAGCCTGTACACAAATTTAACTTAAATTTAAACCTCAGTTCCTCATTTTATCGCTCGCAAATATTGTGGGCATCCATAAGTAATGTCCCCAGCTGATCAGATGGAGTAGCATGGATAGCTTTGGCATTTTATTTTTTGACAATACAAAACCAAGTATTCACAGCATGGAAAGAAGCATCGATGGCTCCTAAGTCTCCCTCATACAAATAGTGGCTAGCTTAACCAAGGTACCATGGCCATATTTATCGTAACAAAGCAGGGTTTAACTAGGACAGATCACCTGGTTCAGACGAGAAGGGAATCTCCGGGTCCTTCTCAACTGTTGTTTCTATTCTCTCTGGAAAGAAATATGGAAAATTACAACAGTGTATTATTCAAATTCTAACAGCTACAGATAGCTGACAAGTTGCCTGATAAAGGGATCGGGCTCAAAGTGCCATGTTTCTTGGTGCATTTTTATTTTTTTTTTAGTTTTGCTTCCCTTTTTTACTTCCTTATAAGAAGGCTCAGAAAGCATAAGCAGAATCCTGTGCCTTTAGGGGAAATGAACAGAAAGTGCCAGGAACATTCACCAATTACTTGAACAATCCGGATTTTTTTTTCCCCATGAACTTTTCAGTATTGTGAAAACATATATAACCATCTCCTCAGTGTGACTGTGTGGTGCTGCCTCCTGCTTTTCCCTACAGGAATAACCCCAAGAAGTAAGTTGAGCTGAGAAGAGTGATTGGCCCATGGACCATGACTGAGTGTAAACTAGAGCTACATTTCCCACTCTTAGTCCAGATTTCACCTGGCCCATGGACCAAGTTACTCAATGAGTTTCCATGACTGAGTGTAAACTAGAGTTACATTTTCCCACTCTTAGTCCAGATTTCACCTGGCCCATGGACCAAGTTACTCAATGAGTTTCCATGACTGAGTGTAAACTAGAGCTACGTTTCCCCACTCCTAGTGCAGATTTCACCTTGATACCACATGGGATCTTGGTTTTTTAAATTAATTTATTTATATCCCACCTTTATTTATTTTTTTATAAACTCAAGACAGCGAACATATCTGGGGGTTTTTTTGTTTGTAACCCGCAACACATAATCCTCCTATTTTTCCCAAAACAACAATCCTATGAGGTGAAATGAACTGAGATTGAAAGAGAGGGACTTGCCCAGCTGGTTTTCATGGCTAAGATGGGACTAGAACTCACCGTCTCCTGCTTTCTAGCTTGGATCCTTAACCGCTAGACAAAACTGGCTTTCTTTCTTTCTCCTATTTCCCCCACAACAACAACCCTGTGAGGAAAATTGGGCTGAGAGGGACGAACTGGTTCCAAGTCATCCAGGGAGCTTATGTGGATGAGAATGGACTAGAAACTGGGCCTCTCTATTGCCAGTTCAACAACACTTCCATCATTCCACCTCAGTGGTTGTCTCAACTGAGTATCATGTTTAATCCAGATATGATTCCACTGATGGTTTTTCTACCTGATTTATTCTACTCTTCACGTATTCCTTCCTTCTTCTAAAAATATGAGTAGTATATTCACTTGCCTCTATCTTTATTATTTTTACAACCAGCCCATCAGTTATGTTAAACTAAGAGACTAGCTGGCTCAAACTCACTTTTGGAGTTTAGGAACTGTGGTGGCGCAGTGGTTAGAATGCAGTATTGCAGGTAAACTCTGCCCACAGCCAGGAGTTCAATCCTCACCAGCTCAAGATTTAGCCAGCTTTCCAAGGTTGGTACATTGAAGACCCAGATTACTGGAAGTAATATACTGACATTTTACAGCACTCAGTGTTGTAAAGCCCTATGTAGCAGTATACAAGTCTAGGTACTATCGCTATTTTGTGAAAATCAGGGCTGACAGAACTTGAATGCCCAGACAACAAGACACAGGAACAGTTTTTTTCCCTCATGCCATCACTCTGCTGAACATCTAATTCTCACAAGTTCTGTCTAATGTGAATGACTATCAACCCATAGAGTGTGGCTGTAGTATTATTATTTATTCCTTGTATTATTTTCTTTACTTCTCTCTTTTATGGGTATTATTTTTTTCTCTGTTGTCTTGCAAGTACAACGAGTGCTTCTATACCGGAGGCAAATTCATTGTGTGTCTAAATGACACTCGGTCAAATAAAGTATTCAATCCAATTCAACTTCAGAACTGGATCTCTATGGTCCATGTCCAGCACTATGTCTACTATACAATTACTGCCTTTTTGCTCCTTAAAATACAGCTATGCCCTCATGCTCCTCTGCTGCACCCTGCTCTTGTTCCTGTAACAGTATGTGTGGATGACCTTGGAAGTCAGGAAGAAGAGCTACAGACTAGACATCATGCAAAAGATGTCAAAACCTGCGGGGGGAGGGAGGATGTGGGAAGAATTTCAAAAGGGACCCTCCCTCATTTTTCAGATTTGCAAGATTCTATCAATATAAACTTGCAATCAAGATAGAACTAATATTCATTGTTGTGCTTCTTCTCTGGATTACCTTGAAGTCCCTTACCTTCTGTGGTGATGCTCAGCCCTGCACCTTCATCTGCAAAATCACTCTCTCCAAGAGCATTGCGTGCATTGACAGAGACATTATAGGGGGTGTTTGGCTGCAGTCCAGTCAGTGTAAAAGTTGGAGATTGTGGTGGAAAGACATCCACGTACAGAAAGCTGGGAGCCCCGGGCCAATGATATCTGAATGAAAGGAAGTGGAGATAAAAGCTACTGAGAAGAACAAATTCATTAAACACATAATGTGTGACATGAAGGGGCAATCAGGCCCACACTGCCTAATCCATGTATATCTTGGAAGCATGGATAATTTCTGAATGTGGATTATTCAAATTAATAAATTCCATCTGTTTCTGCATTGACATTGTCTCTTTTTCTAACTGCTTTTCCCTGGTGGTTTCGCCTAAATGTCTAGTCTACGTGCGTCACTTGAAGGCAAGGACATTTCAGTATTTGTTTATATATTTAACGTCTGGGCCATCCAATGCAGAAGCAACACTGGGTAGCATTACAACTAAAAAATATGCATACGATGGACAAGAAGACCAAGATACTCAAGCAAAACCAAAACAGATCAACACAAAATAGAACAAAACAGAAAGGGGTTTCACGGTCATCCTGATCCTAAGGGCCTGGGGAAACAACCAGACCTTCAGTGACTTCTGGAATGGTACAAGGGTGGGATCACACAAATCTCAGGGGGGGGAGGGAATCATTCCAGAGTTATTATATGAATATACTTATTTCACAGAGCAAGGCTTGTGCACTAGGACAGTGTTTCTCAACCTTAGCATCTTTAAGGTATATGGACTTCAATTCCCAGAATTCTGAAAATTCAAGTCTATACTTCTTAAAGTTGATGAGTGTAATGGAATATAGTAGACTGGATTCCCAGGGGGGAGGGGATGCATTGCAGAGGAATAAGAGACCATTCAGTCCGATGTTTTGTGTGTGAGAAAGAGAGTGAAGACAACCCCTCCCTAACAGTTCACAGAGTCTACAGTATGGTAGATGCAGATAGCAGAGTGCTTAGTCTGGCAAGATTCTGTCTATAGGTGTGGAAACAATAAAGAATTCAGCTTGGAATACCGAGCCATGGTAGTGCAGTTAGAACGCAGTATTACAGGCTAACTCTGCCCACAGACAGGAGTTCAATCTTGACCAGCTCAAGGTTGACTCGGCCTTCCATCCTTCCAAGCCAACTTCTGACAAGCAGAGAATCGGGGGAAGCCAGATTCGCTAATGATTGTATGATTCACTCAACAACTGCAGTGAATCATTTAACAATCATAGCAACGACAACAAAAAGATCATACAATTGGGCGTGTCTCACTTAACAACCACTTGCACCGTGGTAGCACAGTGATTAGAGTGCAGTACTGCAGGTTACTTCTGCTGACTGCTGGCTCAAGGTTGACTCCATCCTTCCGAGGTCGGTAAAATGAGGACCCAGATTGTTGGGGGCAGTATGTTGACTTTGTAAACCGCTTGGAAAGCCCTGTAAAGCACTATGAAGTATATAAGTCTAAGAGCTATTACTATTGCTGTCATGTGTCATTCTTGTTTTTGGGCCTGACACTTTTCAGAGTTCCTAAGAACAGCAATTCAACCAAGTGATAGCAGTTTATATATGGGACCATGAGAGTTACACTGATTTAAAGCATCTTTCCCTGTGTTGATAGATGGGACTATCTCCATGAGCCCTACCTGACACGAAAGCTTTGCTGGAGCCCTCCATCAAAACCTGGGGTCCATTCCAAAGCCAACCAATTATGAGCTACACTGATAACCTTGAACCCCGTTGGTGGGTCAGGACGACCTGGCAAGAAATAATCAAAGTTAATTCAAAGGGTACAAGGAATTTTTGACTTTCAACTTCACTGGACAGACATCCAGGTTCCAGCTGTTCCTTACTGGTGCTAAGTAGCTGAATATCAAGAGCATCTGTGCCCAGATCATTGTTGGCTGTGCAGGTGAAGATGGCATAGTCAAGCATTGCGCTGACATTGGCAATGGTTAAAGTGCTGGTGTGTAAAGAATCCTCATAGCTTGTGACCACACTATACCTGGGGAAAGATAATATCATGAATTATGTCATAAGCGCTACAGCTCAGTCTTCCTTAAATATTTGACAAATGAAATTGCAGAGACAAACTGAGAAACAAGAGAAAGCAGGGGAGGAGAGGGGAGGGGAGGAGAGGAAGATTGGGAGAAAGTAAACGAATCTTTTCAGTATCATATCTATTCCTATGTGTGATTTCTGAGATTTAAATATAGCAAATTCACCATACTGATTCTTTCCTTTCCCCATTCTTCCCTTGCAGATAAAAATGCATTTGTAACATTTCCCCAATTCAACTGGAACTAAACTGAATCCATATGAATGCCAGGCTGATTATCAAACTTCGGCTGGCTTAGGTTGGACCCCAGCCACGCTGGAACAACTTTCAACTTACAAATTTAATTCAAAATAGAACTGAACAGAATACTGTAAGCATTCAACTCCTGTGAGATGCTTAATCCGCCCCCCACCCCATTTGCCCAAAAAGGAGTTAAGCCTTTGCAAGCTGAGTGCAAATCTTTGGGAATGTCTGTAAGCAACGGCGAACTTCCACTGCCCTTTTTCCAAGGCAGCGAAACTTAATTTGATGGAGAGAGACAGGAGATGCCGCAAAGATTTACAGGGTTGCTTACTTATGTATAAATTCCTGCCCTTGTAGCCTAACTGAAATCAAACCATATTTGACTTGTGGAAACTTAATTAAAAATGAATTGGACCATAACACAGATATTGGATACAAACCATCATGACCCAAAGAAATGATAAGACATGCATCACAACAGGCTTTCATAGTTGTGTCCCAATGTCAGATGCAAGTACATAAGTTATGTGGTTTGCATTTGTGATATTGCAATATATTTGATCTTCCATTTTCTGTCCCCTGCAGAGCCTTATAGGCAGTGGTGGGATTCAAATAGGTGAACAACCGGTTATCTGTATGGATGCCGCTTCCAAAAGTCGATTCTGGGCCTGGGCAACAAAAAAATAGTTACCGTTCTGCCGAAGTAGTGCAAACCGGCTGAATCCTACCACAGGAAGGAAGGAAGGAAGGAAGGAAGGAAGGAAGGAAGGAAGGAAGGAAGGAAGGAAGGAAGGAAGGAAGGAAGGAAGGAAGGAAGGAAGGAAGGAAGGAGTGGTGGGATTCAAATATATGATATGGATCTGTGTGGATGCTGCTTCTGAAAGTCCACTCTGGGCCTGGGCAACAAAAAATTAGCTACCAGTTGTGCCGAACTGGTGCGAACTGGCTGAATCCCACCACTGCTTATAGGTAGTAACCAGAATGAAGCTGATAAGAGACCAGGAGATAAGACTTCAGAATCCAAGTGCTACAGGTTGACCGCAATAAAATTCACTGCTTAGAGGCTAATGATCTCAACAGGTAGTAGCACTTGGGCAACGTTGCTCAGGCTCAGAAACTAAGCTGGGTCAGGCTTGCTTAGGACTTGGAGGGAAAGCAGAGCACCATGCCTGAACTGGAAGAACTGTTTATATAGAGGCAGTGTTCAATTTATAACCATTCATTTAGCGACCGTTCAAGGCTAAAATGCAACTGAAAAAAAGTGACTTGCATCCGGTCCTCACACTTACAACCATGGCAGTATCCCCGTGGTCACATGATTAAAATTCAGACACTTGGCAACCAGATGTACTCACAATGGTTGCAATGTCCTGGGCTCATGTGATTGCCATTTGCGGCCTTCCAAGCAGAGAATTGGGGGAAGCCAGATTCGCTAATGATTGTATGATTCACTCATACAATCACAGTGATTAGAGTGCAGTACTGTAGGTTTATTTATTTATTTATTTATTTATTTATTTATTTATTTATTT